>NC_056746.1:772827045-773127045 GCF_019279795.1 Protopterus annectens | reverse complement strand
ACCAATCAGACCAGCTTCATATAGTCCCCTTTTATGGAGGGGAAAACATTTGACAACATTAATAGAACAATGATGATCAACAGGGAAGTAGAATTTAAGAAAATACCAATTTTTCTGGTGGGTCTTGATGCAGACTAATTCAACAGAGTAAGCTGTGATTTTATGTGTAGGACAATGGAAACGTGCATTCTCTAATATAAGAATAAGGTTAATTATATACTCCTAATTAACCTTACTGATGCATCCCGTTAGAATAATAATATTACTTAGGAGGATATATGAAGGATCACAGTTAAGAATTAATGGCTTCCCCTCTGATAAGTTGTTTATGAGCAAAGTAACCAGGCAGGGATGTCTTCTTCCCCCTTTGTTATTTGCTTTATATTTAGAGCCACTGGCAAAGAAAATAAGGGACTCAGAAATGCAAGGACATTACTGGTATGGTAATCAAGAAAAGTTGGCTTTGTTTGCAAATTATATTATTTTGTACATGATAAATCCAGAAAAAAAGACATCAGTGTTGTGGAACATTCAAAGACAGTTTGAAGTCTTTTGGGGATATAAAATGAATGAAGATAAAATAAAGGATATAGTCATAAATTATGCACCCAGCACACAGTTTAGTTCAGCAATTAAGTATTTAGGAGTAAGGATTAAAAATGCTTCTGTTATGACAGCTTAGGATATGAGGGAAGAGACTAAATGAAAAGTACAAAAAATAAGAATCAAAAGCTCTTGCTTACGGATATGGATAGTAAAATATAAGCAGTGAAAATGTTTCTAGTTTCTTTAATGTTACATATGGGTCATGCAGTTTTTTTATCAACCAAAGGAGATGCTGTGGATAATAAAAAAGTTAAAGGAATTTATCTGGGACAGGAAGAAGGCAAGCTGATCCTTCCAAAAGCACACGGTGGTCTAAGATTACTTGATACGAAGGGATATTTTAGCGCTACACAGTTAAGGCTCATATATGTAACACAAGCAGATGGTTATAATTCAAAATGGAAAGAGATGATGATGATGATGATGAAGTAAGAAGGAAAGTTCAAGTTCAAGAAATAAAGAGTGGGATTTTGGAAGTTGATCTGTAGAGAGAATAATAACAATAAAAAATATTATATTTCTGAAGTAGCAGAAAGTATTCTAAGAACTAAGCAAACATAAGAATACAGAAATTAGATTTTGCCGATAGGGATCACTATTAAGTAGGGATACAGAAAATAGAAAAGAAGTGTCCAGAATTTACTGGAGTGAACTGGGAAGGAACCAATGTATTGTGAGAAATTATTAGAGAGGGGAATGTAATACAGTAGGATGAGGCCAGAAATCTGGAATACAGGCTAGAGACTGCCTTCCAAATCAAGTATTTATATCATAGTACAGACAAAGAGAAAGGGATAGGGGAATCTTTAGCGAAAGACCTGCTCTGGTGCTGTTTTTAGTCAAATGTAGAACAGACACTGATGTTAAAAAAGGGGGTAAATAGTAGAGGATATAAAATACTGCATGGTAACTACAAGAATCAATCAGAGAAAGTTATAGAAGATTGGAAAGAATAATTGGAAAAGCAATGTACAAGAAAACAATGTGAGGGCATATTTATCACTCCTAAGTATGCAATAAAGTCCAGAAGGTTTAGGATCTTTCCTTGAAAGTGTTTGCACAGGTATTTTTTACAGAACAAGCAAACTTCAAAGAATGTTTCCTCAGTTAGATAGCAAATGCTGAAGGTATGATGGGAAAGAGAGATACAACTGGGAACGTGTTTTGGGAGTATAATGAGTCAGCAGATTTTGAAAATTTTCTACAGAGTACTCTGTACAAATACTGAGTAAGTAAATGGCTGTGACTAAGGATATGATTTTTTTGAGCTGGGATACAGACACAGTAAAGACTTATTAATTTTAATTATGTTGGCTGTAAAAAATGCACTTACTAGAAAAAGGAAATTAAAGTCTAAACTAAATATATTTGAAGTACTAAATATTATAAAAGAGATAAAATAAATGGGAGAGGGATCTTTAGAAAAAGAAATGAGTAAATTACATAGAAATAAATGGAAATTGCGAGAACAATGCATACAGAATAATGTTCAGGAGGAGGAGTGAAGTTTAAGGGAGGGCAGGAATTCAGCAACTTGCATAACACTGGACTGATAATAACTACAAAGAAAAGATACATGATGTATAATGTATGTAAATGGAAAAATGTTAGTATGATTTTTCTTTTCTGTTAATGTATGTTGCCTATGTCTTAAGTAATAATTCAATAAAGGTGATTACAAATAAAAAAAACTTGTAATCAATTGACACTTTTTTTGCATTCAAACTTAAAATGATATCAACACAAAAGAAATTAAATAAACATTCTATTTCTATCCCACCCTTCTGATGAAGTCTGATGACTAGGACAAAAGCGCTCAACTTATTAAAATAAATAGTGTGTTTTTTGATGGCTCCTGGTTTGCTGCTTTTTCTTTAGCAATGATTTTCTATGCAGAAAAACATTCTGGGCAGGATTCACGAAGCCTCCGTGTAAGAGTTAGCAAGTCTTACACGGAGGCTGCAGTTAAACGGGGTGATGTCAGCATGCCATGCATATTCATGAGGGCATGCTGAATCACACCCTAGGCTAACACGGTCCATGTAGCAAAGTAGGGGGCGTGTCCGCACAGCGAGTCCTGCAAAGGGACATGCCCCCAGAAGAATCACAGACCCGAAAGGAAACTCCCACAAGCGAGTCCGCGGAAATGTCAAGAAACACAACCCACACATGCCCCTACAGACTATAAACCCAACTAAAATGTAAAACGTAAAAATGAACAGTTTATTTTTTTTTTTATAATTTCAAAAATGTTTGCCCGTAATTGCGCTTGTTTGCGCGGGTGTGCCCTTCGCTCAGCCACAGTTAGCAGTCATTGAAAAAGCATATGAAATCTAAATATGCAAATTAAGCCAAGTAGCAATAGCGGTAGAGACGTCGGCCAAAGAGGAGGTAGTCATGGTTCGAGCCCCAACAACATCATTTTTTTATTTTTAGTGAAATAAGCATGAAACAATCCCCTGACATATATGTATATATATATATATATATATATATATATATATATATATATATATATATATTAAAAAACTATAATTTAAGTAAAATGTAATGAAATGGGCCATGTTTTTATGAAGAAATCTGACACAATAAAAAAAAAATATTTTATAAGTGCCCATAGCTGAGCACCGCTCTAACAAACTGAGTATGTTTGCCCGTAGGTGACCAATGGTTTAACAGGTGTAATATGAGTGCCCGGAGTTGAGCAGCGCTTTAACACGCTGAAATTGTGTACCCGTAGTTGCGCAACATTTCTCATAGCGTAATATGCGTGCTCATAGCCAAATAACGCATTAACCAGCCTAACCCATTTGTGCGGAGCTGTGCAGCGCGCCAACCGGCTTACCGGTGGGCAACGTTGAGCAACCTGTATCAAAGCCGCCTTTAAACAGACACACCTCCTAGCCTGTCTAGACTGTAGTAAAATAAAAAAAGCAATGCCCAGGCTCGAACCCAGGATACTGTGCATCATAGTCAAAGTACTGAACCACTAAGCCATGACAGCTGTACTGAAAAATGCAGTATTAGCATATATATAGGAATGAATGGAAATAGAAGCATGACAAAGCAGGTTTTTTTAAGCTGATACAATTCCAAAATGGCCAATCACAGATAAGTGCGGGAAAAACGGCATATATAAGCCCCATAGGTGGGAATACACAGCATAACTGATTGTGGAGCCTATTTGCAGTCAGGATGGCAGGTGTAGGAGAGGGTAGTCGCTTCCGAGCACAGAGGTGGGGTGTTGAGGAGTCCAAATACATGGTTTGGCTCCTAGTCCACGATCATGAGGCTCAACTCATGCAGGGCCAGGTTCTGTGGGGAGCATACAAGACAGAGGCGTGGAACCGGTTGGCACATGATCTCACCAGTGCCACAGGCATACCAAGGACTGGTGAACAGGTCCATCACCACCATGCGGACCTGAAGAGATGAAAGCAGGACCAACTGAACCGTTGGATCCAGGAGGCCCAGCAAATGCCCAACGCCCCACTACTGAGTAAGCATCCATGTAATCATGTATGTAAAGAATTATCCTAGCTGATATTATGGAGATGTATGTTCCAATATTACTTCATTTTTATTACAGCCGCAGGTGTGCGTTCTGCGAATCGGCGAGCCTGTGGTGATAGGCTGGAGCGGTTGCGCCACCAGGCAGGTTAGTAATTATTTTTCTGTAATTGTTATACAATATAAGTGAGACAGCTTGCAAAAGAGTTCAGTGTAGTTACATATAAATAAAGTTCAAATAACACTAGAAGAAAGATTCTGCTAGTACTGTATGATTAGATAAGTGATGCAGCCTGTAATCCAGAAATAAAAATGAAACAAGTCTGAAATAGGGATTTCCCACCTGTATTGTAATATCAGATAACCTGCTGCAGCCTAAAAATTAGTGGTAAACAAGCTAAAGACAATAGACATGTGTCAAATACATCCCCTTTGAAAATCTGCCATATGAAACAAGTGAGTCTGTTGGAAAGGATTGTTGTAACCAAGTATGACATGTTAATAACGCCTAGAATAAAGTACCATCTTGAATTGTAAAAATAAAACAAGTGAGAGTGTGACAAAGAGGTATGAATCGACCAAGAAAGCTGTTATAACTTCTGAATAAAGTATACTGCAGTCAATACATAATGAAATGAATGAGACAGCCACAACCAAACAGTGAAATGTTTTAAATAAAGTACTGAAGCTGGAATGTGTCTGTCCCACAATTTGGATATGTTGCTGTACCCTTGCAATATGGAGATAGTATGGTTGTATGAAATAATGAACATCCACAGTTGTCTAGAGCCATATAAATCAAATGTAGCAGGATGCTGTACCTGAACACAGCCAGATATGAACGTGTATGAATAAAAATGCAATGTATATTAATGTAGCAGTAACAGTCCCATCACCAACATTCCTAAGGTTACATATAGGAAACTATACTAAGACCTGTAGGGTATATATATCTGCAGCTACTAGAGATGTACAGCATATGTATAGGTAGTTGAAGTTGTTAATGAAATATTTCTTCACCCTACCCTATATTCACAAATAATGCCATTCCACAACAAACTGGGTATGTGTATTCACAATTAATTCCTATGGACATTTGTCCTGTTGGTTCAAACATATTTGCACGTATGTTGCTGCATGTGCCCTGTTCACATATCCAAACCTGATGGCCTGTTGCCATCAATCAACCCTGCATGCTGTTGGATTGTGTACTGTTGTTCAAAATATGCATTCAATGTTTGGAATTCATGGGTGTTTGGTTAATGGGAATACTGATGCATGCTGTTACAACTAATTTTGAATGGTATTGTTTGTTACTAACCCAAAATGTCATAAAATATTGCTAAACATAGGGCAACAGGGAAGGCGGGTTCCAGCGGACCCACCTCTCCCACCTCAACTGGCGAGTGCACCTGGCACTAGTGCCCAGGCCAGAACCTCCTCCGGTGGCCCTGTGCCACCTTCGGGAGGAAGCGCTGCAGGGGATGGGGCTCGTCCCCCCTCTGCAAGTGTGGCCAGAGGAGACCGTCCACTCACCCTCCAAAGTGTCCGGTCTGTGGTGCATAGCGAGATCAGGCATTCTGTGCTTGAACCCCTACGCCAGCTTGAGGCTCGGGTGGCGCAACTCACGGGTGTGTCTGCTTCCCATCCTACACAGCCCCCAGCACAGCTCCATCCTGGGCTGTGAAGGCACAGTGGCAACTGCCCATGGGTGGGGATCTCAGTCCCACTGTTGCCATCTGTGGGCTCATGGGCTTGCAATATCCAAACATCCGTCCCCGTCAATTGTGTTTCCCCCCCACGTGTCATACTCCGCCCCTGTATGCGTCTTGTTTGTCTTGTCTGTTAACCTCCCCTACCTACCTCCCCAAATATACCTACTTCCTGTACCTCACATTCCACTCTCACCTGAAAAAAAAATAAAAAAGGGCACTCTGTTCCCGCAAAAAAATTACGCCCCATACATAGCTGTCCATTTTGCAGACATGTCTGCTGGACATGTGAACAGGTAATTACAATTGGCTGTACAACATATTTTGTTGTACTCACCCCTCTCTCAGGGGTGGAAGGTTTCAAATTTCACACCAAATTACAGACATATGCACAGCTGTTGCTGATAAAGAAATGGGCAGCTATGAACCTTTCCTACATCCTTCCTGCAAATCCCGAGCTTGTTTTCCTACTGTCCTACCCTCTTTGTGCCCCCTTTTCACCAGTTTCCTATATCCCCATTTTCTTTTCTTTCAAAGAAATTAGCGCAGGTGTGTGCAAGTGTAAGCACTTTTAAGCAGTTGTAAGCGGGTGTGCGCTTGTGTGCGCTTAGCTAAGCATGTGTGTGTGAAGCTAAGCAACAGTGCGCATGCGTGAGCTCCGCGCAAACCAGCGCTAACCCGCTTACAACTGCTTAAAAGTGCCTTAGTCACTCTGAATGACAAGGCCTGTCGTCTGCTCAGCAGCAAAATAAAATTCCTCTGTCAGTCTCGAACCCAGGATCTTGGAAACACTAGTCTGCATGACTTACCACTAAGCCATGACTGACATACAAGAACTTTGTGCTGAAAGCAATATATCATGAAATAGTATGACTGAATGTAAAGGGAATATAGGAAGGCTATTGCACAAAGCTTTTCTTGTATCTTTACTGGCAATTCTCGTAGATTTGTATAACATTAGTGTGAGAAGAGAAACAGCCATGCTAGTTGGTAGCTAGTAGGTAATAATGTGACAGTAGCACCTTGCAAACCACACACACTATCAGAGCAGGATAAACACTGCCATATTTGAATAGGTAAGAGGCCAGACCTCGCAACTATGACTGATTTACAGGGATGTCCCTGATTTGAAAACAAATGTTAACTGTGCCCCACTGACTCCCTGTGAAATGTACTAATAGTAGGCAGAAAGGTGTTTTATCCCACGTAGGGGAACTGTCAATTACTGAAAGTATGCACTACTTGCATGTCAGAAATGGTGTAGTAATACATATGCTCAAAATACCCCACAGTCACAACTGCAGAATATCTGAAATATATCACGGGTGTATCCCACTGATATGTACCATTCCCTGAGGCAGATAAAACATACACCTGAGAGTATCTAAGGCCTGCAAGTGTCACAAACTCACAGGCATATCATTCTGTCTGCTGTCACACACTTTGTGAATAGCTGTAGAATAGCTTCCACAAGCACACCCCCATGTAGGTGTACAACCTACAAATATCAAAGGATGTATCCAACTAATAAAATAAGGACAGTATAGCAGTTTACAAGCGCTGCATGTTCTTGCTATCCATAACTGTTAGTACAAAGTACAAGGCCCCACTACTGCTCAGCAGCAAAATAAAATACCCTTGTAGGTGTCAAGCCCCACACCTTGGCCAGACCAGACTGCATGCAGTACCACCAAACCACAACAAACATATAAGGAATTGCTGCTGAAAAAATATAGCAAGCATTACAAGGAGTGAATGTAAATGGAAAATAGGAAATCCATAGCAACACATGCCAGTAAAGACACCTAGCAGGCATTCAAGGAGTGAATGTAAAGGCCAAATAGTGAAGCCATAGCAACAAATTGCAAGAGCCACTGCTGTATACCAGTTACTCCACAAGTCCCACAGGAAAGCACATACTCCCATTTAAACAGTATTAGTATTATTAGGTGTCAGTTAACATACACACTGAGAAGAATAAACTGGAGGAAGCAATAGTCAGGTTTCGGTACAACATGCATTTCAGTGCCTACAACACAGCCTGAAATATGAGAGACATACCAACCTTTACACTCACAGAACAGTGTCCACAGCATACCAGCATGGCTCCACCTTGAAAATCTGAAAGGGCTACGCCTACCTAACCTAACATTTTATAGCACTGTCCTGAAATCACAGTGGGAACTGCAATTACCACACAGCAGGCTGCATGCAATTAGTAAATGCTGGCTACCAATTGGTGCAGAGGCCATCACATGCACATGTGCATATACCTACAAAAGCAGCCTATACTCCCAGTCCACACATGCAATACTTTCATTGCAACCTCCGGAGGGAGAGACAGAGAGAGAGAGAGAGAGAGAGAGAGAGAGAGAAACAAAAAAAACGGAACAACAGAAAAAGAGAAAAAGAGACACAGAGAGAGCCACCAAAAAAAACCCAATAAAAACCAGCAAGCTAACCAGCAGCAGGCCACCAAGCAGCAAGCCATCACAAACAGCAGTGACAAACAAAGGTAATGTAAAGCAATAATCTAATAGTCTACATACTGTGAACCCTCCATATGTGTTAGCAGTCTGTATCTATATATATATATATATATATATATATATATGAAGATGTATATAGGGCAGGGGACATACTGCAACTGTTAGTGAAGGCTGGACATACATATGTATGTGAAGGTTGCTATGTGCACATATGAATGTAGGTTGTAGTGCAACGTACAATGTAGGTTGTACAGTAATGGATGTTTAGCAGTATGTTAGTGTGTGTATTTGTATGTGTAAATAAAAAGGTATATATATATATATATATATATATATATATATATTATATGTATATGTATGTATATTTATATATGTATATATATATAATATGCATATATGTATACATAGAGAGGGATGTATAAATAGATAGACATATATAGATAGATAGAATATGTATATACATATATACGTAATAGACACATACATATATAGATATATATCGATACATACACAGATACAGACAGATATGAATATCTACAGATATGTATGTATATGAATATCCCCCCCCCCTCTCTCTATATATATATATATATATATATATATATATATATATATATATATATATACACTGAGAGAGGCACATGTACAGGTGCCTGGTGACTAAGGCATGGACTGAACACCAGTGTGGATACTAGAGTACCATACCCCATTCCAAAACACTTTCACCACTAACCACCACATATGTGGTTGCCTGCCTACTACTGGATGTGTCAGAAGGGAACATGGGAAACAAGTGTACAATAGCCTCCCCTTTGATATTCACAGTGGCACACTAGTCTTGTAATACCTGTACATGGTACGTGTCAGCAGAAATGGTGTGTCAGCTAGGGAAATGTAGGTCACTGTACCCCTCTACACCTCACAATGTCCTACACTGTATGTACCTCCCATGACAACTACAGAAAGGGAGAAGGACACAGTCATACCTAACAAACAGTGACAATGCCCTCAAACACATTCCTATGCAGAGTGACTGACAAAACCACAGATAGAGTGCCTTTCATACTACCTACACAAAGGTTACCACTGCTGGATATACATAGTTAAGTCTCACCCATAACAGTTGTCCAACAACCATGGTAACACCTCACAATATCCCCAGCCTAAATGACCTATGTCTGTCATCCTTGGCACCGCAATAAAGAGCACATGGTGGAGGTACAGGTTCCTACCCACAAATAAGCCATACCCTGGAGTAAACCACCCAGCATTAAGAAGCAAGGCTCCCCATTAGTAGATGTCAGACATACCCCTGTTGAATGTTATGCAGATAGGTAATATGCCATATGAGTCACCCTGTGTAACTGCTTGACAGGAGCAAGTACAATCACATTACATGTGTCCCAAGGGGCAGGGTAGCATAACAGTATGTTGCTGTAGGCCCAGGGCCAATAGCATACTACCTACCTATGGCACAATGCACACACACACATGCACTCATTGCAATACCAACTATGTGAGGTGGAATGAGTGTGCCACTGACTGTGTGCAAGGTCTATAATGGTGTGATTGCTCAGCATGACTTTGTGTCTGTCATGGTAGTGTGTGTCCTTGGTGTGAGGCCAGAGAAAGATGTGTCAGGTATTGGGATACAAACATACTACATTGCCATATGTTGTGCTGTGGTTCCCTGTATGTGACTGCTGTGTAGGTAGGGTTATGGCAACAAAGACTTGGGTGCATTACTAGTGAAATTATTACTGTGCATTGCATGGGTTGACAATGTTCCCCATACATTACCTTGATACAAACCCCCAGTGTGAGGTTGTGCATTGGACCTCAAACAGTGTTCCGACTGCTGGAGTATACTAGTCTGTTGTATGGAGTGTGCCAGGCACTGTCACACAGTTGTTGGCTGAGCACTGATATGTGGTCATTTACATGTGTATCCCCCAATAGACAGACAGATGCTATATATGGCAGTTCAGTGATATCACTACAGTAGAGTATTATGTGTGCCATATCACTTGCTAACATATTTTTCTTTTCCTTCCAAGGCGATGGTGCACCAGCGCAACCCCACATACTCTGCTGCAGAGGAAGAGGAGATACACCAGAGCCTGGTGCGGGATTTTGCCACACTCTTTTCCTGCACCAGCCAGAACCAGGAGGAGAGGGCTGCACTGTGGCAAGACCTTGTCCGTCGGGTAAATGACATAGGCATGCATAACCGGACATATGAGCAGGTACGCCATCACTGCAGTGATTTAATTAGAAATGTCCGTCAGCGTGTGTCTGATATCCACAGGCAACAGCTTGCCACAGGTGGTGGGGCGGCTATACACCCCCCCTCACCAGACTGGAGGGGCTCCTCCTAAGTGTTGTGGCTCCAGTCCAACAACATCCGCACACATGTGTAATGATGGAGGCTGGAGCCACCTAGCATGTGGACTTGGAGTGTGCAGGTAACATGCCATATCTATAGTTGACTGTTCTCTACAATGGTAGTTTATGCATGTGTGAGGTGTGTACTGTATTTGTAGCTGTTATCCTGGTAATTATTGTGCAAAAGTGATATTCTCAATATCAGCAGTAGACCTGTGAAAGCCAACTGTTGTAATACTGAACTTATCATACTCACAGTATCAATGGCACAGTTGTGCCCACTGACAATAAATGTCTTATTTGTGCAGGTCCCTCTGGTGTAACAGCAAGGCAGCCAATCCATGCTGGTGAGTGTGCAATAACAATACCTTTAATACTAATGATAATAATATTAATAATACCCTCAAACAGTATTGCTATGTGTTTGATTGCAGGTGTGTTTGTGTCTGTGTGTTTGTAACTCATGTACTGAGGAGTGTGCATGTGTGCATGTGCCCATGGGTGCATGTGTGCATGTGCCCATGTGTGCATGAGTGCATGTGCCCATGTGTGCATGTGCCCATGTGTGCATGTGCCCATATGTGCATGTGTCCGAGTGCATCTGTGGTAACATTGTGTACACATTGTAAACTGTGTTTCCTGTCTTCGTCTCACAGGTTCTGGTGTTGCTCTGGTGGTGTGCAGCAGGGAACCTGAATCCACTGCTGGGGATAGTGATAATGATGATACCTGTGTAATGGCACAGGGAGGTGTGCCAGGGTCCGTTGTTGGTCAGCCAATCGACAGTACACAGCTGTCAACCCCATCAATGCACACAGTCATCCTGCCAATACATCCATTGTCACCAATGTCCCTAGGTGATGGACAGCATACAGTGGGCATTGACCAGGGTAATGTGGTATCACTGGCACATGCATCCCCTCACAGCAGCCATGGCCAGAGTCCTAACATGGTACCACACAGGCAGATGTCCAGGAGTTCTCGTGGGAGCATCCATGGTCGTACTGCCCCTGTCAGACGTGCCCACAGAGGTCTTTCAACCTCAGCTATGTTCTGGGCTGTAATGCAGGCACAATCACGTATGGAACGGTACACCAGACAGGGTCTGAGGGAGCTGAGAGCACATCGCACTGCTATGAATGACACTATGCGTGACGTTGCGGCTGCCATCCGTAATTTCACCGAGGTCATTGACAGACGTTGGGGGGACACATTAGATCTGTTCCACAACTACATGTCCATGAGCCAGGGCAATGCAGGACGGTTGAGGCGTCGACGTGGACGTATGCCAGCAACATCAGCAGCTGGCAGTCGTCGCGGACGATAACAAACCCGTGGCCGCTCCCATAGTGCCAGTACCAGCCCCAGCAATGCTGGCTCTGTGCTGTCATCAGACCACCCTAGGAGACAACGTCCACATGGCTCCGGACAGTCCCAGCAGGGACATGTCTCCAGTCATCAACCACTTGCTTCTGATGACAGTACCCAGTCCAGCTTAGTAACTGATACTATCCGTAGCACCCCTGCCAGGCACAGGTACCGTGTCCATGGCCAGAGACAGTGATCTGTATGACCTGGCAGGTACAGTCTGTGGCTGTCCACAAACACCCGTATATGGCAGCCACGAGGTGGAACTGTGTGCATGCATACGCACATGCATAATGCTAACATCTAGGGCTAACACATACACACACACACTGCATCAACATTGCCCCATCTTGTACTGTTGTCCCTCACTAACACACACATACATGTCGATTGGTTGTATCAGTGGCAGACTCAGGCATACCAAGTACACACCCTGTGCATATGATGAAAAGTACAGTTTTGTACCTACCATAAATGTAGATGTCCGAACTGGATAGCATCTGCAGTCATAACAAATGGGTTGTCCTGTCGTCAGGCAGCCCTTCGGTCGGCCGGATTCCAAAGTCTGGGTCCGCTTCGCTGATGTCACTTCACCCGACGTCATCTCTGCTGGTCTTCGGGTATAAAGGCATCAGCCGACGCCATTTTCCTCAGTGTTTCTTGCCCCAGATGCCAATTGCCCTCTTGGAAAGCTAAATTTTGGATAAATGCCAATGTTTCCAAAATAGTAGAAGGCAAACACAAAAAATAAACATGTATGTACATATATACAAACAAATACACCATAAGAGACTCCCCAGCTAGCTATTAGGAGGGTAAATACCCTAGGAGTACCGCAGAGGGAAGGAGGAGGTAATCCTGACTGCAGATGCTATCCAGTTCGACATCTACATTTATGGTAGGTACAAAACTGTACTATGTCCTTCATGGATGCATCTGCAGTCATAACAAATGGGTAGAATACCATAGCCAAACTAGGGAGGAGGAATAATAATTATGGTGTAGTCAGGATCCCTTGCAGTACAGCAGTGGCAAACCCTGCTCGGGATCTAGAATATAGAGGTAAATTATAATGCTTGGCAAATGTATGCACGGAGATCCAAGTAGCCCTCAATAATGTCCTTGGTTGCCACTCCTCTTAAGAAAGCTGTGGTAGTGGCTGTAGCCCTTGTAGAATGAGGTCTTATGTTCTGTGGAATTGGTTTTCCATGGTAGGAGTAACAGAATCTTATGCAATTTCCTATCCATTTGGAGATTGTCTGTTTGGAAATTGCTTTTCCTTCCCTTCCTGTTGCATAGGCTACAAAGAGCTGGTCAGTTTTTCTGTTACCTTTGGTTCTGTCCAGGTAGTAGCGTAACTGTCTGTGTACATCCAAGGTATGCATTATTCTTTCACCTGTGTTTTCTGGATTGGGAAAGAAGGTAGGTAGGTGGATTGCCTGGTTTAACGACACTCTGGATACCACCTTAGGCATAAATGTAGGATTAGTTCTCATGGACACCCTATCTTGATGGAAGATTAGGAAGGGTTGCACTGCCATTAAGGCCTGTAGTTCCGAAACCCTCCTTGCTGAAGTAATAGCCAGTAGGAAAGCAGTTTTCCATGACAGGTGTTGTAGATCTGCTGTTGCTGCTGGTTCAAACGGAGGGAGTGTCAACTTTTCCAGTACAAAGTTCAAGTCCCATGCTGGTAATGGTGGTTTCCTAGGAGGTTTTACATTCTTGATCCCTCTGAGAAACTGCCTGAGTAGAGGATGTGAAAAGACAGGAGGATCAAAGCTGTATTCTGCTGAAATAGCTGATGCATGTATCTTGATGGAGGAATAGGACAGGCCTGTATGTAGAAGCTCTGCCAAGTACTCCAGGATGTTAGCAATATCTATGTTCGACACATCTTTTCCTCTTTCAGTACTCCAAATGACGAACCTTTTCCATTTTCCTGCATAGTTCCTTCTTGTAGAAGGTCTGCGGGCTTCAAGGATAATGTCTTTAACCCTTTGTGAAAGGTCTGGGTTAGTTACTGCTATGTGATGTTCCAGGCAGTCAGTTGCAAGGTTTTAGGTTTGGATGTATGATGTTGTAGTTGTTCTGAGTTAACATCAGAGGCATCAGGGTATTGACCACATTTTCTCGAGACATGCTCCTCAGCAATGGGTACCAGTGTTGTCTTGGCCAGTTCGAGCTATCAGAATTATCCTTGGGCGTTCCTCTTTGATTTTCAGTAGTACCTTGTGCATCAAGGGAAGAGGTGGGAATGCATATGCTGTCAGGCCTTTCCAGCTGAAGGATAGAGAGCCCACCTTCCATGCAAGTGGGTGGAATGTCCTTGTGCAGAATTTTTTGAGCTGGTGATTTTGTGGGGAAGCGAATAGATCTATTTGTGGCATTCCCCATTTCTTTGTGATGGCCTTGAAGATGTCGGTGTAGCATCCATTCGTGAGCATCCGAGGTGGTTCTGCTTAAAATGTCTGCTAGGGTGTTCTCTTTTCCGGTACAAATATTGCCTGTAACTGGATGTTGTAGCTGAGAGCCAGATTCCAAAGGTCCAAAGTCATTCTGCATAGGGGGTAGGAATGAGTGCCTCCCTGTTTGTTGATGTAACACATGACTGTGGTGTTGTCTGTCCTTATCATCAAATGGCCTTCTTTGAGGAATGGTCTGAATTTTAGGATTGCCAGTTTTACTGCCAGCATTTCTTTTTGGTTTATGTGCAGGTGCAGCTGGTCCTGAGTCCACAGTCCTTATGCGCATTTGTCCAGCATGTGTGCCCCCATCCTAGGTCTGAGGCATCCGTTGTGATGGTTTGGTTTGCTCGAAAGTTGTGGAAGGGTAAGCCTGGGTTTGACTGGCATGCCCGAGCCCACAATAGGAGCTCCTGTTTTAAGCATGGGATTAGTGGTATTTCTGTTTCTAAGCTGTGCCTGTGTTGAGACCATAAATTCTTTAGGTACCACTGTAACTTTCTCATATGCAGTCTGGCATGTGGGACCAAGATTATGCATGATGCCATGAAGCCCAAGGCCTGCAGAACTTTTCTTGCTGTTAGTTTGTTCTGCTTTGTTAATGCCAAGAAGTAAAGAGGAGTTCTT
Source organism: Protopterus annectens (assembly GCF_019279795.1). Classification (NCBI taxonomy): domain Eukaryota; kingdom Metazoa; phylum Chordata; order Ceratodontiformes; family Protopteridae; genus Protopterus; species Protopterus annectens. The sequence continues at coordinate 773,111,886 of NC_056746.1, read as the reverse complement.
TTGTTTTCTGCAGTTAGGAATGCCATCTGTTTTACTGTGTCCAATTCCGCGCCCAAGAAAGTTCTTGTCTGGGATGGTATCAGTCTTGACTTTTGAAAATTGACTGTGTATCCCAGGGCTTGTAGCAAGTAAATGACCCTTTGTAAATCTGTTGTCAGCTTGCTTTTGTTGTCCGGGTATGGATAAATTTGGATTCCCTGTACTCTGCAGTGAGCGATTACTGATGCCAGGCATTTTGTGAATACTCTGGGCGCAGTGGATAAGCCAAAGGGCAATGCTGAGAATTGATAATGCTCTGATCCTGCAAGAAATCTGAGGTATCTTCTGCAATTTGGTCGAATGGGGACGTGCAGGTATGCCTCCTTGAGATCTAGAGTTACCAGCCAACACTCCTTGCCCAGCATGGGAAGAAGTTGCTGTAGGGTCAGCATTTTGAATTTTGGGACAATGATGTATGTGTTTAAGATGGACAGGTCGAGAATAGGTCTCCAGTTTTTTCTTTTCTTGGTACTAGGAAGAGTCTGGAGTAGAATCCTTTGCCCTGTTCTGTTATTGGTACCCTTTCCACAGCTCTCATCTTTATTAATTCTGCTGTCTGGTGCAGGGCTTCTATTTTTTTGATTTGGGGGCAGGTTTGGCATTCCTCTTTTTACTGGTAAAGTGTGGAAGTGGAACCGGTAGCCTTGGTCTATGGTTTGCAAAATCCACTTGTCTTTTGTAATATAGTGCCAATTTTTCGAGAATAAGGCTAACTTTCCGCCTAATGGTGCTGCTATTTGCTCCCTGGTAGGCGGAGTCAGAGCCAAGTCACTGTGATTGTCCTGTTGCAGTGGCAGTGGTTGCGTCTGTGCCTCGGTTATTGCCTTGCCACTGTCGTCCTCTGTAGGCACCTCCTCTGGATTGATTTCTGCCCCTAGAGCGTCTGTTCCTGCCCCTTTGGGATCTTGTGGAGTCAGGAAAGGACCAATTTGTGGCAGGCCAGTTCCTGCTAAACCTTGGGGCTGAACCTGTAGGAAATCTTTAACTGTTTGTACAGATTTTGCCTTCTCTTCCATTTTCTTCATTACCTGCTGGGCAGGTTCCCCAAATAGACTGGCCTTATCCATAGGAGCATCCAATAGCTTAGCTTTAACATGATCCGCTAGACCTGTTCTTTCAACCATGCATGCCTTCTTATCACTGTGCCAGTCATGGCTGATCTAAATGAAGCCTCCAGTGCATCATAGCCACATTTTAAAGAATGGTTACTAACCTGTTGGATGTTATTCACCATTTCTAATACATATTTCTTATCTAAAGATTCATCAGAGGACAGCTTTTTAATTAACTGATCAAGCATAAACTCTTGGTATTGGATCATGTGAAACTGACAGTTTAAAGCTCTAGCAGAGAGAGTAGCAGAGGTGTAGACTTTTTTCCCCCATCTCTCTAAGGACCTGGATTCCCTTTCAGAGGGAATAGGGTTTTTTGCTGTGGTCGAGGCTACTGCCTTGGGTCCCTGGGATATAGTTTCGGGGTCAGCAAGTGGGGCCTTGTATAGGTGGTGATGAGTGTCTGGCACCCTGTAAAATCTATCTGGTTTGGCAGGGGCTGGAGGTAAAGAATCAGGAGCAGTGCAGACATCATTAAATGCATCGTCCACAACAGAAAGGACAGGAGGTATAGCTAGGGGCCTATGTTGTGGTAAGTGCAGAAAGGTCCTAAGCCTTTTTCTTGAATCTGAGAAATCTTGTCCCTGCCATTGGAATTGTTCTCTCATGGCATGTAAGGTTTCCCCAAAGCAGAATTCCTCTAGTGGAGAGGCAGCTGGAATGGATTCTTCAGCATCTGAATCTTCATAATTGGAAAAAGGAGCCTCTGGCTGGTCTGTAATGTCTGAGTCATCCGCAGAATCATCAGAGGACACAGGCTCGGGGGGCTCTGCTCTAGGTCTCTTTTCTGGGGGCTGAGAGGCCCTGTCTGGGTGAGATTGGGATCCCCTAATTAAGGATATTAAATCTTCTGCCAGAGTAAGCATTTGAGAACTAGAAGTGGGCCTGAGTGAGGGAGGTTTAACAGGCACTGATTTAGCTGATTTGGCTGCTTTGGCCCTGGCAAAGGCCTTAATAGACATGGCTGCCGGAGGCCTAGCAGCACCACGTGCTGGGGTAGAGATATCCAAGGGGATGGTGTCTGATAGATCAGTGGGAACCACCGTTGTAGGCAAAATTTCTGAGGCTGATTCAGATAAGGAAGCAGGAGCCTCAGTGGTAGTCATGGATTCGGCTGAAGATTGACCAGTTTTCTCGGTTTCGGGCGCAACCGAGACACTCGCGGCTTGCTTAACCGTGGTTTCGGCCGAAACCGCGGACCGCGAGTGTCAGTCTTCTTCTTTGCGTTTTTTAACAATTTGGGTAGTCGGAGGATCCGACGGCATAATGTACGCAAAATCTGAGCCGAAAAACTGTTCAGCAAACTCCGACCGACGCCTAAGCGTTCGTCGGTTGAAGGAAGCACAGGCCGAACAAGCTGCTACGTCGTGGTCTGGGCCTAAGCAAGGCAAACAGTAAGAGTGGAAATCTTTATGAGGTATTTGTTTCCCACAAGTTAAACAGTTATTGACTTTTTCTGACATCGGCTGAGGCAAGAAAGAGTCCCCAACGGGGTACTTAGCTTTTTAGAAGTCTTCAAAGTAGTATTCGGTAGTAGTAATCTCTGGATCTGACCGACCGGCACTTGCGAACAGCATCTGCTTCGGGCGCCACGCGGCAAGAAAGACTGAGGAAAATGGCGTCGGCTGATGCCTTTATACCCGAACACCAGCAGAGATGACGTCGGGTGAAGTGCGACATCAGCCGAAGCCGGACCCAGACTTTGGAATCCGGCCGACCGAAGGGCTGCCTGACGACAGGACAACCCATTTGTTATGACTGCAGATGCATCCATCAAGGACATCTGTGCCACCTCCTGCAATCTGTAACATTGATGCAGGAACAGGTTAACATGGTGCTGATGCACACGGTGACTACATAAAAGTGTAGTAATATTATCATGTTGTCAACAGTACAGTGTAATGATATCATTGTGGGTATATCCCAGCATGCCTGATGCATTAACAGTATGATTGTCATTGTATTGTTTGGTACACCCCTATTAATTACCATAGTGTAATGTCTGCACATCTTTGCATTCTGGTGGTAAGGCTGTAAACAGAAGGCCACCTACATAGGTAGCACAGGGGATAAGAAAATGGAAGTAATGATACTCAATGATGGACATGTAAACCGCAAGATGCATGCAGTCCAAACTCTACTCTGCATGGAGAATGTTGATATCTGTGCAGTAATTGACAACAGGTTCAAGACTCCCAAGAGCACCCTAGCACTACCAGGTTACACCTCATACCATGCTTGACAGCCCCAAAACACAGAACTAACTATGACCGGAGGGTGAGTATCATTAAATGTCAAGGATACTGTGGTGGCAGGACAGGTAGCATACATCCTACTAAGTTGGGAACTGCTGATTGAGGGCTCAGTGTCTGTTATTCTAAATGTGTATTAGTTCTGGTTTAAGCACTTGGGCATCAGGCCAGTTATTTTACATTACGAAGGTTCATGGTCTGCACTCTTGTGGGAGGAGAGGTTGGACTCTGCCCGTCTGAGCTGAGAATTTCTGGCTAAAGGCTTATAGTGCCTGCATATTTGAACTGTTTCTTACTGAAATTGGTACACCTTGTTTGCTGTAGCATTGACTAGATCCAGGCCTGCTGAATGTAGCTTTGTTTGTATGCTTGTTTGCTTGTTATTTCCCTGAAACACTAATTTCACCTGAAACGTAGCTTTACAGTGCCTCTGTGGATCCCTAGTGACAACTGCATTGCTTACTGTACTTATTTCCTTGTTTCACTTGACAGAAAGTTACTGTTTGTCATTTTTGCATTTAAGTTACCTGTAACACATTGCATTTGAGTTAGCTGGCACTTGCTCACTAACGCATTTATATATGCCAGCACTAACAAATTAAAAGCACTACACCCTCACAAACTCACATTGAGTACCTTGTTCCCCATTGGCCCTTTTTGGTGTTAATTATCAAGGAATTCCCAATACTATTCTAGCATGTCCAAAGGTCAGTTGTCAATCTCTTCTCCGGTCCTGCTGGTGAATCTGGGAATCTTGAGGCAATGTTACAACTGCCTCATGTACACAGACAACCCTCTCCTCCTCCGAACAAATTCCAACACATGTGAGAGATGCAACCATAGAGCCAAACTGCAGGCTAAGCTCTCTCAACTCAGTACTGGCAAAACCTGTCAGGAGGAGAAGGAAACCACAGTCACTACAATTCCAGTCTCACATAGACCTACCACAACAGCAATCCAAACACATAAACACATGAAAACATACATGGAGTCTCTAAATAAAATTCTGCCTCAGCAGCAGACACCTCCAAAGCAAACACACAAGCAACCGCTACCCCAGAACAGAACACGTGCAACACATAGCTCACAAAGCCAGTGTGCTGAACAGTCACAGCCCTTAAGGCTAAACAACACACCTGATACACTTGTAATAGGTGCCTCTATCGTCAGGCACACTGACGTCCCGCTCACCAGGCTGAACAAGGAGAAGGTGACAGTGAGATGCCTGTCGGGCGCTATGATCCGCCACATAACACAAGCACACAGGTCACTCCAAGGCATGTACAAATATGACTCAGTCATTGTCCATGCCAGTGTGAATGACCTGAGACGTACCTCCCTGGACTACATGATAAGAGACATAGAGGAGCTCTCTGAGCATGTGGCCCAGGCTGGTATGACCCTGACCTTGAGTAGCATCTTACCCTCACCAAGAATGATGCCACAATATGAAGACAAGATGACCAATTTCAACAATTGGCTTACGTTTCGGTGTCATTCAAAGGGGATCCAATGCCTGTCAGCCTGGGATGACATGCTCGACAAGCCATGATGCTTTGCTAGGGACGGCTTGCACCTGTCACCCGTGGGCTTTCGGATATTGGCAAAGGCTCTTGCTACCCCCATAGTGCTTTTTTTAGGCAAGGCTCAAAAGACAAAACCACCTCCATAGGTATCACAAGGGATAGGAAACTAATAGTAATGCTACTCAACGCCAGCAGTGTAAACCTCAAGATGCATGCACTGGAAACTGTCCTTAGCATAGGGAACATCAATATCTCTGCAGTAACAGAATCCTGGTTCAAGGCTCCCACAAGTACCCCAGCACTGCCAGGTTATACCTCATACCATGCTTGTTGGCCCCAAAACTTGCACCGAACCAGAACAGTAGGGGGAGTATCAATATTCATCAAAGATACACACACCTCCAGGTTGGTGGCACAGCACGAAGCATCAGAGACTATCCATGTGTAACTAACAGTGGGTAAAACTGCCTTCTAGTTCATAGCCTGGCACACACCACCCTCCCAAACCCAGGAACCCCACTTGGCCTTCCTGAGAACACTGGAAATATGAAGGTCTCTCCAAACACCATTATATTGGTGGACTGCAACCACCCAAACATAGACTGGGAGCATTATTCTAGCTCCAACACCCTAGCTCAAAGGTTCCTAGCATTTATACACTCAAATGCTATGGAACAACTTGTTACCAATCCCACAAGAGGGGGAAACATACCTGTTCATCACCAACATGGGGACTCTATGCTCCAGACCAGAAGTGTACCCCTCACTGGTAAGATCAGACCATAAACTAATCTCACTGGATATTCACATCCCAACCCCACCCCCTGCTCACAAAACCACAGTGTAAAACTTTTCTACAGCACACCCCTCAAAAACGAGGTGGAATCCTTCAAAGCCCCCGGGCCTGCGGAAAATATGGCTCAGACCACAGAATCCTTTATAAATGCATTCTATGAACACCTTCAGGAATGCATGGATCATGCAATCCCAAATAAAAGCAAGACCCAATCATACAAAGGCAGACGTCCTGTCTGGTGGACCACAGCCATAATCAAACTATACAACAGAAGGAGGAAGCTACTATATGATAGAGGAAAATCCCAAAAAGGGGAGGCATCTCTGTTCAGTGTTAGCAAAATACTACGGGCACTCATAAAATCGTCTAAGGACAGCTTCGAGAGATGAAATGCACAGGACACTAAGGATAATCACAAGGCTTTCTTTAGTTATGTTAGGCACCTGGGTGGGAATTCACAGATATGCTCAGAATTAGTCCAAAATGACAAAAAACTACACCGAACCCACAGACATTGCCAACATCCTAGCTGACAGGTTCAGCGCAACCCCCCCCCACCAGAAGGGCAAATATCTATCCCAACAGAGTGCTGCCCCCCTGACATCTCAGATGCTCAGGTAAGAGCCACCCTCTCCAAAGCAAATAACACAGCATCAATGGGACCAGACGGTGTCCCGGGCTGCATCCTTCACGAACTCCAAGATGAGCTAAACCCAAATATAAAACTACTGTTCAATTTCAGCCTTACCACAGGTTACGTACCCAAAGAGTGGCGTACAGCAACAGTGGTCCCTCTCCACAAAGGTGGTGCCTCAACGGATCCTGGAAACTATCGCCCCATAAGCCTGACTAGCTTGGTCTGCAAAGCTATGGAAAGGATCATCATGGACCTCATACATAAAGATATTGGGGACCTACAGACACTGGATCCTACCCAGTGTGACTTTAAGGGCAGATCCTGCCTCTTACACCTGGTTGAATTCTTTGAAACAGTCACCAAGGCCATTGACAAGGGGAAGGTGGTCCACACAGCCTACCTGGACCTCGCAAAAGCCTGCGATACAATACCCCACTCGGGCATTATAGATAAGCTCACCAGCTTAAATATACAACCCTATGTCACTAGATAGGTTGCAAACTGGCTCAAGGACAGAACCCACATGGTTAGAATTGCTGGAGCCATGTCAGACTCCAAACCAGTTACAAGTGGTGTCCCACAAGGCTCAGTCCTGGGACCTCTCCTGTTCGGTATATATGTCTCGGAGGTACAGGCCAACATGGAAGGACTGTGGCTGACCAAGTTCGCAGATGACCACAAAACTGGGCGCTATAATTGACTTCCAGCCGACACAACCATCCTCCAAAAGGGCCTCATAGAAACAGACAACTGGTGCCAGAGCCATGGCCTCAAGCTAAATGCCACAAAATGTATAGTCATCCCCTTTGGCAAAACAAAGTGGCCACAAATGACCATATAGGTGGTAATCCATTACGTATGGAAGAAGTAATTAGGGACATGGGGACCGAAGTTGATAGCAATCTCTCATTTGACGACCAGGTGGCCAAAGTGGTTAGAAAAACATTTTATATAGCCCACCTAATCATGACAGGATTCACATCTAGATCAGGGGAGGTCATCGTGCCTCTTTACTCATCCCTCATCAGGACCATAATTGAGTACAATGCCCCTTTTGGGATTTACCTTACCAGACACCTGCATAAACTGGAAAGACCACAAAAGTACCTCACCAAGAGGATCAAAGGGCTCAAACAGATGCCATATGCTGCCCGGTTAACATAACTCCATACTCAGTGGCATACCGCCTGCTCAGAGGCGATCTGTGCCAGACGTATAATACCATGTCCAACCCGGAAGTAATGGACATGCTGCACCTCAGAAAATCAAACTCCCATCGAGCTTTGCGCTCGAGAGACTTGAACCTCAGCACTGACATCAATAGGACATGCTGGAGGGACAGATTCATAACCCAGAGGCTCCCGTCACTCTGGAATAAAATCCCAGTCCAGGTTAGGCAGAATCCATCATTGACTCTCTTCAAGAGGAATCATGATGAGTGGATGGGGGATCGTAGGTGTACTCCGGGTATCACTTCTGTGCCAATGTTAGACAGAGGCACAGTATACTAACCTCAGAAAAGGGCATAACAACATTAATCTAAAATGGGTGGCGAAAGCCAAACACACTCTGGCTTGGCTTATAAATGCCCTAGGGCAGATAGCCTAGTATGAACCTATGAACCTATATACCTATACCCACACCCCCAGGTTCTTGCCACAGTGTGACGCATCACAGACTATCCACATGCAACTAACAGTGGGTTAAACTGACTTCCAGTTCATAGCCTGCTACGGACCACCCTCCTAAACCCAGGTAACCCACTTGGCCTACTTAAGAATACATGAATATCTGCAGGTGTCTCCAAACAACAATATATTGGGCAGCTTCATTTACCCACACATAGACTGGGAGCATTACTGCAGCTCCAACACCCTAGGTGTAAGGTTCCTAGAATCCATACACTCAATTGCTATGGAACAACTTGTTACCACTCCCACAAGAGGGGAAAACATGCTGCACCTGATCATCACCAACATGTGGACTATATGCTCCAGACCAGAAGTGTATCCCTCGCTGGTAAGATGACACCATAGACTACTCTCACTGTATATTCACATACCAAATGCAGCCCTTGCACAGAAAACCACAGTCATAAAGTTGTGTAATGCAAATTCCATGTATTCACGAGGCAGGCTTCAGACATGGGAACTATTTAAGGTCACAGGTACATATGTCTATGTGGCACACACATACCTCATGTGTGCAACACCCCATACACATGGACAAACTGTGTGACAAAAACACACATGGCATTTGTAGGATTCAAACCCCTACCTAACTATGCTATGACACTTGAGAGAGACACATTACCAGAGTGCACTATTTGCATTACTGGGAGGTTTCCCTTCTCCTGCTATATTTATAGGGTGCTGACATCATCAGTGTTTAGAAAGAGGAATGTGCATCATGTAGTGGGTTCTTCTAGTTGCCAAAAGGGAAATTTCTTTCACACACACTAACCCCACTCACCCAAACACTAAACATTTGCAGGATTCAAACCCCTAATTAACGATGTTATGACATTTGAGAAAGACGCATTAGCGGCGGGCGTTATTCGCATTACTGGGAGGTTTCCCTTTTCCTGCTATACTTATAGGGTGCTGACATCATCAGTGTTTAGAAAGAGGAATGTGCATCATGTATTGTGTTCTTCTAGTTGCCAAAAGGGACATTTCTTTCACACAGAATTGCACACACACTAACCCCCTCACCCAAACACACACACACTGAGCATTTGCAGGATTCAAACCCCTAATTAACTATGTTATGACACTTGAGAGAGACGCGTTAGCAGAGCGCGCTATTCGAATTACTGGGTATCTGTTCTTCTCCTGCTGTATTTATAGGGTGCTGACATCATTATTTATAAAGAGGTATGTACATCTATTACTATCTGACAGTTAGGGGGATAGCATATATATGCATTAACAGCCGCCTACTTCAGGGTCAGATATGCACATCAGCACTTCCAGGTTATGTTTTATACCATGCTTCGTGACCACAGGACCTGTAGCACACAACACAACCAGTTCAGACTACCCCTCCCATATCCAGGAAACACACTTTGCTTCCCTGGGAACAGTGCAGGATATAAAGGTGTTCACATACACCATTACAGTGGTTAACGTCAGGTACAGGTATATTGTGTGGGGGAACTACGCAGGCCTCAAAAACATCACCCTACAGCCACTACAATTTGTGAATCCATGTGCTATGACAGGACCACTCACCACAGCCACAAGGGGGAACACATATTGGACCTGACCATCTGCAACATGGGGACTCTATATTCCACACCAGAGGTAGACCACCTTTGTTAATATCTGACCATACCCAACTTTCCCTGGACATCCATATCCCATCCCCACCCCCAGGCAAGGAAGTCACTGCAAACAAAGTATTTATCAAAAGCAGACTTTGCACTTGTGAAGACTGGGGTGGAAGACTTCAAAGGACCCATGCTGGGGGATTATACAGGCCACTCTGCATAATCCTTGACAATTGCATTCTATGAGCATCTGGAAGGTTTGCATTGATCATGCTATCCCAAATAAACCCAAGACTCCTCCACAACAGGAGACCTGTCTGGTGTACACCAGCCATATATCAGCTGTACAACAGAAGGAGGGAGCTAATACATTACAGAGCAATATCCCACAGAGGGAGGACGTCTCTGAACAGTATTGGCACGACACTTCAATCCCTCAAAATCATCACGTCAAAGTGTTGACAGTGAAATTGTCCAGACACTGCAGATAAGGCTCCCCTCAGTCTGTAATTGACACCCAATTACTGTTATAAGTCCTCACCAACCCTCTTCCAGCAAACACCAGCCACATGGATGTGACATTGCAAATTCAACCCCTGGGATCTCCACTGCGTCCCTGCTTGACGGAGGCACAGCACACTAGCCTTAAACAGTGCCTTCTGTGACCTACTTTACAGAGGCACAGTAGCCTACTGTACTGGGGAGGCAGACGCCAAGCACACTCTGGCTAAGCTTGTATTCCCTAGGGCAAACAGCCTAGTATTGACCTCTACACCCATATGTTTAATTTTCAGATGCACAATATTTGTTGCTGATAAACTGTTTGCAGGTCTTTATTGCCATAGCTTTCCCTGTTTCTATGAACAACTTGTGTATCTGTGGAAGATGTTTGAATATGAGAGAGATCCACTATTTAACTTATGCTCTGTAGTCATTTAACTGTGTGCACTGGGCAGATTGCTGTATTGTGGGAGGTTCCTGGATTAACACATACAAATACCAGATATGTGTGGCCAACTGCTAAACTGAGACATGGCCTAAGTGTGTGAGCATGCCCAGTTCAGGCTTTCCATGGCTTGTTGCCTGACATATGTCTCATTTGTCAAAGTGTGCGAGCATGCCCAGTGTGAGCTTTCCATATGTTGATATCTGCAGTCCACCACATTTGTGGTTGTGTGTGAACTTCAACAATATTTCACATTTATAGTTGTGTGTTGGGAGTCATGTTGTGTACTTACTGCCCAACTGCTTTGTGTCTGAACCCAACAGGGACTATACTGTGCCTGCAGGGTTTCCATGGGATAGTTTGCATACAGTTGTCAACATCCTTTCATACTGACCAAACACTGTGATATCGTACAGTGTACTGGTTCAGTACTTTCACTGTGGTGGACAGTATCCTGGGTTTCAGTCCTATCACTGCTTTAAATATTCATAGTGAGCACACCAGACTGGTTAAGGGCCAGTTGTGCACATATGACCATGTTGCATTTTGTTCAGATATGGACTACTTAAACCAGGCTTGTCCAACATTGGTAGTGTATTCCGCAACTTGGGCGGACATTGACAAACACCAGCTATGTGCCCTAGGCCATTTCTAATGCTAGTCAGAGAGTGTGTTTGTGCTTCAACACACATTGTAACTGGATTTTGCCATGACATATTTCAAGGTTAGTATACTGTGCCTCTGTCTACCCGTGACATAACAGTGATACCCAGGATAAACCTACCATCTCCCATCCACTCATCAAGATTCCTCTTGAGGAGAGTCAATGAGGGACTTTCTGGCTAACCTATACTGGGAGTTTACTCAAGAGTGGAGGGAGCTTCTGGGTTATGGATCAATCACTACAGCATGTCCTATGTATGTCAGTGCTGGGGTTCAGGTCTCTCATGTGCATAGCTCACTGGTATTCAGATTGTACAAGGTGCAGCATGTTCATTGATTCCAGCTTGGACACTTGGACATGGCTTTATACATCAGGCACAGATTGCCTCTGGGCAGGCAGTATGGCACTGTGTGGAGCTGCAGTTTGTTTAATCAGGCAACACATGGCATCAGTTCGAGCTCTTTGATCCTCCTGGTGAGGTACTTTTGGGGTCTTTCCAGTTGATGGACGTGTCTGCTGAGGTACATCCCACAGGGGCCATTGTACTCAATTGTGAGGCTGATGAAGGATGACTGTAGAGGCACGATGACCTCCCCTGATCTAGATCTGACTACCTTCATGATTAGGTAGGTATATGGTATGTTTCTGTCACCACTACAGCCACATGGTTGTCAAATGCAAGATATCTATCAACTTGTGTCCCCAGATCTCTTATTACTTCTAAAGTACTTAATGGGTTAACACCTATGTGGTAATTGGTGGGCACTTACTGTTTATCCACAGGGGATGACTATACACTTTTCTGCAATTAGCTTGATGACATGGCTCTGGCACCAGTTGTCTGTTTCTATGTGGCCCTTTTGTAGGATGATTGTGTCAGCTGGAGGGTCAGATATGATGCCCAGTTTGTAGTCCTCTGCAAACTTGTTCAGACACAGTCCTTCCATGTTGGCCTGTACCTATGGGAAATATATACCAAACAAGGGAGGTCCCAGGACCGAGCCTTGTGGGATGTCAGCTGCAGCATTTCCGACCATGTCAGTTCTGTCATTGGGCTGGTTTGCAACCCATCTACTGACATAGGGGTTTATATTTAAGCTGGTGAGCTTATCTATAATGAACACGTGGGGTATTGTATGGAAGGCTTTTGCAAGGTCCAGATAGGCTGTGTGGACCACATTCCCCTCATCAATGGCCTTGATGACTGTTTCAAATGAGTCAAACATCTTTAAGGGGCAGGATCTGCCCTTAAGAAAGCCACACTGGGTAGGGTCAAGTGTCTGTAGGTCCCCAATATCTTTATTTCTGAGGTCCATGATGATCCTTTCCATAGCTTTGCAGACCAAGCTTGTCAGGATTCTGGGGTGATAGTTTGCAGTATCCATTCAGGCACCACCTTTGTGGAGAGGGACCACAGTTGCTGTACACTGCTCTTTGGGTGCATATCCTGTGGTAAGGCGGAAATTGAGCAGTAGTGTTATTTGGCGTTCCATTCTTCTTGGAGTTCATGTTGGACACAGCCCAGGACACCATCTTGTTCCATTGATGCTGTGTGTTTTGCTTTGAAGATGCTGGCTATTACCTGAGCAAGAAAGCCTTGTGATTATCCTTAGTGTCCTGTACAATTTGTATCTTCATAGGTTCATAGGTTCATTCTAGGCTATCTGCCCTAGGGCATTTATAAGCCTAGCCAGAGTGTGTGTGGCTTTCGCCACCCCTTGCTATGTGAATATTATGCCCATTTAGGGTTTACTTTACTGTGCCTCTGTCTAGACGTGACACAGTGATGACCCCCAGTGTAAATCTACAATCTCCCATCCACTTGGCAAGATTCCTGTTGAAGAGAGTCAGTGAGAGGCTCTGCCTAACATGGACTGGGATTCTGTTCCAGAGTGTAGGGAGCCTCTGGGTTATGAATCTGTCCCTCCAGCACATCCTATTTATTTATGTGTTGAGGTTGACATCTCTCGCTCTCGCGGCTATGATGGATTTTGATTTTCTGCAAGTTGCATATGTCTCCTTATAACAGCTATGGCAGCCCCTAGCATTTTTGGTCTCAGTGAAGTTTTTCAGTTTTCACTTCTAATAGCTTACTCCTCTGTTGCAGTGTCTCTTGAGGGAAACATTCTGCACTGTTGTTTGCAGAGTTTTAAGTGCTGGGCTGGGCTACTGTTCTGCCTGTGTAATTGCCTTCTTCTGATTGTTTTCACCTGCTAGCTCTGCCAGTAATCCCTGCTAGCTTCCTACTATGTCCCATGCTTCCTTTTTCCCTTCTGTTTCCTCAGGGGGGAGTGACGCGCATACCAGCGAAAACACGCTCACAGCGGCTAACACATGCGCACACATGCTTAGACGGACTAGAATCTGCTTATTCGGGTAAAAACGCGTGCACACCAGCGCAAACAAGCTTACAGGTGTTTAAACAGGCTCCTACATGCTTATTCTGCCTTAAACGCGCGCACTCACGCTTACACGTGTGCACTCTAGCTTACTCGTGCCTACCAGCGTGCACACGCGCGCATGCACACCCTGCAAGAAACGTTGGTGTTATCCATAGTGTACACCTTGCATTTCTTGGCTTTCCCATGCCTACTTGTTGACACTCCTCTTTTCATGATGTGTGACTGATAGCTTTCACATGCCACTGTGCTCCAATGAGCTGCATTCCTTTCATACATTCCCCCCTGTGATGTCACCTATCTCCTACTCTGTTACTCCCCCTTATCCTACTCCTACACTGCACGGAATGTCTTCAATTCCAATGTAATAGTACGATTCACTATCCTACCACTCATTTACATAGGATTGCCTACTAATGCTTAGTTACATGTCTTACACTCAGCTTCCCCCCTTAGCAATCCCTACTCAGTGGCCATGTTGTTTTAGCCTGCTATTCCCTTCCATTGTAAATTCATGCTTTGCATAAACTCACGTTTGTGGGGATGATTTTTTTATTTTTCTGTTTTTTTATAGCGCAGCCCGTTTGCTCAGCGCTGCGCTACATTTAAACATCGCCGAAAAAAAACAAACATTTTTATTTTATGTTTGCATCAGGGTACGTTGCCAGTGGCCATATATTTGGCCATTGGCATGCTGCCTGGGACATTTGCAACCTTTATTTGGAGCTGACAAGGCTCCATTGTGTTATTTGCAGAACGGTACTCAGTTATCAACTGAGTACATTTCTGCAGATAACACAGCTCTTACACGGGCAGGTTTCTGTTTCCTGGATCGCGAAATTACCTCATTTGCATGCCTTTCGGCTGCAAGTGAGGTAATTAGCATATCCACGCCCTGTCCGTGTAAGAGCCATTTCAGATGCTCTCTTACATGCACATTCAGGCTGTTCCTGGATCAGGATGGCTGCATGGAGTCATACACTACTCTTAGACTCCGTGCAAGCCATCGTGAATCCTGCCCTCAGCTTTATGCCATTAGACTTTTTATTTCTGCGAGATGCTAACACTTGGGGAATTTCTCATCGAGATGATGTAGGGGAAACCTATATCATCATATTCATATTTATACATTTAAATCCTTTCCATCTTTATATATTTTTAAACTTTTTCTAAAATTTACTCTTTTTGCTATCTGAAAAACAGTGTTTCGTTGTTTCTTCTTCACTACAGTCATCACATTTTCTTTCCTCCATCACCTTATATTTCATACTCCCTTTCACCAGTAACATATCTAATAAAATTTTCCTTAAAATATCCTCTGCTTCATAAAAACATTTCAAACCCTTTTCCTATGCCTTTTAGTGCCTTTTTCATCTTCTCTTAATTCCTTCCATGGGTATACACACACACAAATTAATTCTAAAATCATATTATAGCATTCTTTTCTAATCAAGCTTACTTACTTTGAATTTCTGTAATTTCATTTTATCCTCATATTCATTCAACCTGTCCTTTTTTCTTTTGTTTTCAGTGTTTTTTTCTTCCCATACATTTTTATATTTTTCTAATAGCATGTTAGTTATCATTTATTTTATTTTTCTTTTATCTTTCTCATTACCCAAAATAAAGGCACAGTTTGGTTTTGTGAAGGGTAGATCATGCTTGCTCAACTTGGTAGACTTCTTTGAGTCAGTCAAGTATGAAGGCAAGGTGGCTCATACAGCCTATCTTGATCTAGCCAAGACCTTTGATACCATTCCCCACTCAGGAATCATAGAAAAACTCACTAAGCTAGGCATCAAACCCTATATCACTAGGTGGGTTGCAAACTGGCTCACAGATAGAACCCACAGTGTGAAAGTAGCTGACTCCAAGTCAGACTGCCGACCAGTCACGAGTGGAGTCCCACAGGAATCGGACCGGAGTCCTCTCCTGTTTGGTATCTACTTCTCAGAAGTCCAGGCCAACACGAAGGGGCTCTGGCCGACAATGTTCGCAGATGATTGCAAGTTGGGAGCCATTATTAACTCCCCAAGTGATGTTGACATCCTACAGAAAGGCCTCACTGAAACCAGCAACTCGTGTCAGAACCATGGCCTTAAGCTCAATGCCAAAAGAAAGTGTCATTCCCTTTGGGAAAAACCCAGTTCCCATGAATTACCACATCGATGGTAGTCCAGTGAACACAGAAGGCGTTATAAGAGATCTGGGAATACAGGTTCACAGCAACCTCTCTTTTGATCACCACATTGCCACTGTGGTCAGAAAGTCCTTCTATGTGGCACATCTCATTACTAAGGATTTTGCATCCAGGAAGAAAGAGGTCATTGTCTCCCCTCTACTCTTCCCTCATTAGGCCAATCATCGAGTACAATGCCCCATTTAGCATGTACCTCACTAGACACCTGCAACAACTGGAGAGGCCGCAAAAGTACCTCACAAAGAGGATCCTAGGCCTTAAACACTTGTCCTAGATGGACAGACTCAAAAAAGTCCAACTATTCTCTGTCTCATATCGCCTACTTATAGACGGTCCATGCTTGACTTACAAAGCCATGTCTGACCCAGCTCTGTTGGAAATGCTACATCTAAAGAAATCCCAATCCCTCAGCACCACATGCTCCAGAGACCACAACCTCATTACCACAATCAACAGAACGTGCTGGAGGGACAGGTTCATAACCCAGAGACTACCCATGCTATGGAATAAAATTCACATACATGTCAAACAGAGCACCTCACTGGCCCTCTTCAAGAGAGATCTTGATGAGTGGATGGGAAATAGAAAATTCAACCCGGGGATCACTCCAGTGGATCTACTCGACAGAGGCACTGGGAACTAAGGTCGGGTGGCACGATGCCAGGGTAATTCTATGGGCTAGGCTTGTAAAGGCTCCAGGGCCATTAGCCTGGTACACACCTATAAACCTATGTTAAATAGACTAATGGATTTTTAAAACTCAAACTACCTTCTTCATTTTTATTACAAATTATTCTTTGTCTTACTGGGTTTGGCTTTAAATACCTAATGAATCTAAAACAAATCAATAACAACTATTTTCCATTGGAATGGGAAACATACATTTCCCACCTAAATATGCTATTTTTCCCAATACTCAAGTATTCAACATACAGTATATGTGTTTTTTTCTGAAAGAATAAGCAAATATTTTCCACCAAGGTAACAATTTTTAATTGTTCTATTATCTTTCGCTATTCTACACTTTCACACTCACCAAATGTCAATTCCAAAACCTTTATTTCTTTTCATGTGAAATATATTCGATTTATTTTAGATCTCCAAATGCCTTAGAACTACAATCTCACTTACCAATCCCTTGCTTTTTGTTATTAGAACCAAATCATTTGATATGTCATACATATTGGTAATATAGCATTTCTGTCCATCTTCCATCTTGTCTCTCTCATTTCATAGATACATATCTGTACTACTGCATTCATTTCTAATACAAATAAGCATACACTCACTGGGCATCCCTGTTCTACTCCTCTCTTAATACTTATTTTTCCCCATCCATCCATTTTTCATAACTTTTATCTGTGAATTTCCATAACACTTCTTTATTACATTAACATTTTCCCCCATACCATATGCTTCTAAAATCTGCCACATTGCTTCACTGATCACTTTGTCAAAGGCTTTAGTTACGTCACATGCTATCTGTCTTACCTTTTTACTTTCTTTCAGTATCATCTCTCCTACTTCTTTCACCTCTCTTCCTTTTAAACTATAGAGCCCTTATCATACTACCTCATTTATTATTTTCTCCATCCTTTTTTGTAGTAATTGCATAAATATTATATAATTAATATTCCATAGTGTTATAAGCTTCTGTTTTTATACCATTTCTTTCATCCTTTTTCAAAATACATTTTATCACTCTGCCGTCTTCCATTTTACCTCCTTCAACCACTCATTTAATATTTTTTTTAATTCTCATTAATCTTTATTCATTTCCTTACAATACTCATAGCTTATACCATCCAATCATGATGCTGATTCAAACTTACCTTCTTTCATCACTCTATTTTTTTCTACTGTTATATCATTTTCAAAAAAACTTTACTTGTTCTGATTTTTTTTAGTTTCCATTCTTCTTGTCCATCCATTTCCTCTTTTTCATATATTTTCTCTGCACAATTCTCTACCATCTCCACAATATATTCTAGTTTGTATTCTATGTCTTCTTTGTCAAGTAAGATAGCATCCATCCTTCCTTCTCTCATTTTTACTTCTTTTTCTAAATAAGAGAAAACTTACTCTTTTCTTCATAATTAATATTGCCTATACAACATTTTTACTTCTCTATCCTTTTCATACATATTTTTTATTTTCTTTATTTTGTCATTTCCTTACTAAATCTCATATTCATAATTCTGTAAAATGTATTTATATATACCTTAATTATTTTATTCTTATTTCCACTTTGAAACATATTTTTATGGATCCCTATCATATGATAGAAACCTCATTTGACTGAAACGCATTTGACTGAAACCCATAATACAGAATTTCGACATACTAAATTATAAACTGTACCATATAAAACAAGACTAGGTGGGGGCTATGTCCCCCACATCCCCAATGTGGGGGCTGTGCACCCCACACCCCCATATCTATATATACTAACTCCAGGATTGCACTACAGTGGGGAAAAAGGCATATACCTTTCACGTACCTAACAGTAGTCTACATGCTGCCACTACTATGTCCTTTTCCCCAATGTAATGTGATCCTGGAGTTAGTATATATAGTTGGGGAGGGCATTGGGGGGTGTGGGGGTGTAGGCCCCCACCTAGTCTGGTTTTATATGGACCAGTTTAAAATTCAGAATGTTGAATTTGAGTATAATGGGTTTCAGTTTTATGGGTTTCAGTCAAGTGACTTTTCAGTCTTTTGAAATTTTTTGAAATTTCAGTCTTATGGTCTCAGTCAAATGAGTTTCAGTCAAATGAGGTTTCTATCATATGACAGGGATCCAGTTTTATACTTCTGCTTATATATTAACTACTATTGTGTTAAATTTTTATAAAATGGTCTCATTGTCATATGATCTTTCCACATTATTTCCATCTTTCTTATTAATTCTTCCTCCTTTTTAATATAGTTATCCCTTTCCTTCATTATTAATTTGTTGCTGTCTTCCCCATTCTAGCCCACACTGCTCTATGATCTGAAAACTCTTAACATCTGAATTCCTCAGTTCTTTCATGTCTTTAGAGTTGGCTATTTAACCAATTTAAGTCTTAAAAATCCTTTTAGAAGTCCATTCTCTACTCTTTTCTACTTTTAAATCACAATTTATTACTTTCCCTAATATCTTAATATCCTGTGCTATTTTTCCATTTTTCTTCCTCAGGTTACAGATAAAACCTGCTACCATCACTACTGACAAACTTATTAACACATTTTTTTAATTTTTTCAAATTGTTTTCTCTTTGCCATATCAGTATACTCTTAATTCAACATTAATCTTATAGATTTTTACATGATTCTCGTCTGACATAAGATTGTGGCATCTGGAATTTGTATTTCTTAGTTTTTCTATAAGAATTCCTATCTCAGAACTTGTCTTATTTCCTATCAAACAAACAATCTGCCACTCCATACTGCTTCTAATCTTTTCCTGTTTTTTTTCTTTGTTACAAAAAATACACTTTTATTTTTCTATAAGATTCCACCACCATCAAAACTCTTGCATTGTTTCTAATGCTATTCACATTTAATGTCAAAATTCCTATATCATCCATTTCCTTTTTTTTGTTTTACTTCCTGATCCTGTTTATCTTTTCCTTCTCCTAAGTCTCCTATCAATTAATTTTTCACAGTGTGCCAAACTTATAGTGGACAGTACCACTCACAAAAAACCTGAGGAAATTGCCAACCTGCTAGCTGACAAATTTGACAATAACTTCACCCCACTCTCTCCGCCAGCCACACCCCAAAGCATTCCTGACACCAGTCCTCTACTGAGTATCGCCAAAGAACAGGTCATACAAGAGCTCTCCAAGGCCAAATACATGGCCTCTATGGGACCAGATAATATCTCAGGTTGCTTACTAAACAATTTAAAACAAGACCTAGTGGAACCAGTTGGCACTCTGTTCTGGCAGCATGGAGAATAGCAACAGTAATCCCTTTGCTCAAAGGGAGTTCATCAATTGACCCAGGAAACTATCGACCCATAAGCCTAACCATCCCTATCTGCAAGGCCATGGAAAGAATCATTATGGACCTTATCAACAAGGATGCAAGCAACCTTCAAACTCTTGACCTGACCCAGTGTGGTTTAGTCAAGGGTAGATCTTGCTTATTAAACATGATGGACTTCTTTGAGAATGTCACCAAAGCCCTGGACGTAAGCAAAGCAGTACATACAGCCTATCTTGATTTAGCCAAGGATTGTGACATGATCCCCCATTCAGGGATGATTAAGAAACTCTCCCATTTGGGGATTAACCCATACATCACAAGATGGGTAGCTAACTGGCCCACTGACAGAACTCACACTGTCACAGCTGGGGAGTCCACCTCCACCAGTAGACCAGTTACCAGTGGGGTACTTCAGGGATCTGTGCTAGGCCTTCCACTGTTTGGAATCTATTTCTCTGATGTCCAGGCAAAAGTAGATGGGCTGTGGCTTACCAAGTTTTTCAGATGATGGCAAACTGGGCCTGATCACTGAGTCCCCTAATGATGTAAACATTTATAGAAGTGGATGACACAAACAAATGATTGGTGCCAAAGTCACGAACTAAAACTAAATGCAAAAAAATGCCTCATCATCCCATTTGGCAAAAAAGTATCCCCTGCTAATTATAATACAGATAGCACCCCTCTAAGCTCAAACCTAGTGGTGCGAGACTTGGGAACCCAGGTTGATAGCAATCTAAACTTCAGTCACTATGTGTCCATAGTGGTAAGGAAAGCCTTCTATACTGTGCATCTCATAAATAATGGCATCACATTTGAGACTAACGAGGTTATAAATCCAATGTACTCGACCCTTATCAGACCACTAACTGAATACAATACTCCCTGCTGTATGTATCTCACCAGAAACCTGCAGCAACTGGAGAGACCACAGAGGTTTCTAACCAGGAGAATCAAGGACCTCCAAAATGTGACTTACATGAAAAGACTGAAAGCCCTGTCACTGTACTCTGTATCACTCAGGCTGCTGACAGACAACATATGTCTGGCCTACAGAGTAGTCTCTGACTCTGCCCTGATGGAAATGCTACACATCCACAAATCAAATGGGACAACAGTCACTTATTTTATTTATTTAATTAACATTTGTTTACCAGGAAAGTCCAACATGGAACAAACCCAATTTTCAGCGGAGTCCTGGGGAGAAAAGCTCCAGACACGTCTTTGTAATGTGGGAGAAAACTGGAGCACCCAGAGGAAATCCAGACAAATGCAGGGAGGACATGCAGACTCCACACAGAAGGTACCCCCGCCAAAAAGTGAACCAGAGACCCTCTTGCTGTGAGGCAACAATGCTATCATTGCACCACTGCGCAGTCCAGGGATCTCAACCTAGACTGTGACATTAACAAAGCATGTTGGACAGACGGATATATTTCCAAGAGATTGCCACTCCTCTGGAATAAGCTCCTACTTCACAAGAAGCAGAGCTCCTCAGTGATCCTACTTATGTGGAACCTTGACAATTGGATGGGTGACCGTAAATTCACCCTGGGAGTGGCACCTATGTTCCTAATGGACAGGAGTAGTCAGTGCTGATCACAGAATTTTTCTGCTAAAAATGACTAACTGTGGTCAATTAGGATACACACAGGTTTTTTACACAGCTAGGCTTTAAGGACCCTAGGACCATTAGCCCAGTAACCTCCTACGAACCTATAATAATACAATGTCCAAGATTACAGTGTAGAATTTAGGGGAGGATTTTATGATAACTTGGGGAAGAGGATCACAGATGAATATGGAAACCTCAGACAAACTGAGAGAGAAACAACACATGTGAATGGGTTAGGGCTGCAGTATTTATAACTAAGGAAAAGGGTTTGAGGAACTAAAAAAAGACAAAAATAAGAATGTCAATGTAGCTAAACATAAATGTGAGACAAACAATTATAACAAAAGATGGGATATAAAAATGGAAAAGAGGAGTTAAGAAAATAAGATGGAAGCACAGTATAAAGAGGCTTGTAGAACCACAACCAAACTGTAATATGAATGGGAGGTAGAAGGAGTGAAGGAGGAAAAAATGCTATTATTCACGTCTCTATGGCTGAAAGGAAGGAAGGGAGGGTCACAACATCAGCAGCTGGCAGTCGTCGCGGACGACAAAAAACCCGCGGTCACTCCCATAGTGCCAGTACCAGCCCCAGCAATGCTGGGTCTGTGCTGTCATCAGACCGCCCTAGGAGACCACGTGCACGTGGCTCTGGACAGTCCCAGCAGGGACATGTCTCCAGTCATCAACCAACTGCTTCTGATGACAGTACCCAGTCCGGCTTAGTACCTGATACTGTCCGTAGCACCCCTGCCAGGCACAGGAACCGTGTCCGTGGCCAGAGACAGTGATCTGTATGACCTGGCAGGTACAGTCTGTGGCTGTCCACAAACACCCGTATATGGCAGCCACGAGGAGAAACTGTGTGCATGCATACACACATGCGTAATGCTAACATCTAGGGCTAACACATACACGCACACACTGCATCAACATTGCCCCATCTTGTACTGTTGTCCCTCACTAACACACACACACATACATGTCGATTGGTTGTATCAGTGGCAGACTCAGGCATACCAAGTACACACCCTGTGCATATGATGAAACTGCCACCTCCTGCAATCTGTAACACTGATGCAGGAACAGGTTAACATGGTGCTGATGTACAGGGTGACTACATAGAAGTGTAGTAATATTATCATGTTGTCAACAGTACAGTGTAATGATATCATTGTGGGTATATCCCAGCATGCCTGATGCATTAACAGTATGATTGTCATTGTATTGTTTGGTACACGCCTATTAATTACCATAGTGTAATGTCTGCACATCTTTGCATTCTGGTGGTAAGGCTGTAAACAGAAGGCCACCTACATAGGTAGCACAGGGGATAAGAAAATGGAAGTAATGATACTCAATGCCGGACATGTAAACCGCAAGATGCATGCAGTCCAAACTCTACTCTGCATGGAGAATGTTGATATCTGTGCAGTAAGTGACAACAGGTTCAAGACTCCCAAGAGCACCCTAGCACTACCAGGTTACACCTCATACCATGCTTGACAGCCCCAAAACACAGAACTAACTATGACCGGAGGGTGAGTCTCATTAAATGTCAAGGATACTGTGGTGGCAGGACAGGTAGCATACCTCCTACTAAGTTGGGAACTGCTGATTGAGGGCTCAGTGTCTGTTATTCTAAATGTGTATTAGTTCTGGTTTAACACTTGGGCTTCAGGCCAGTTATTTTACATTACGAAGGTTCATGGTCTGCACTCTTGTGGGAGGAGAGGTTGGACTCTGCCCGTCTGAGCTGGGAATTTCTGGCTAAAGGCTTATAGTGCCTGCATATTTGAATTGTTTCTTACTGAAATTGGTACACCTTGTTTGCTGTAGCATTGACTAGATCCAGGCCTGCTGAATGTAGCTTTGTTTGTATGCTTGTTATTTCCCTGAAACACTAATTCCACCTGAAACGCAGCTTTACAGTGCCTCTGTGGATCCCTAGTGACATCTGCATTGCTTACTGTACTTACTTCCTTGTTTCACTTGACAGAAAGTTACTGTTTGTCATTTTTGCATTTAAGTTACCTGTAACACATTGCATTTGAGTTACCTGGCACTTGCTCACTAAAGCATTTATATATGCCAGCACTAACAAATTAAAAGCACTACACCCTCACAAACTCACCTTGCTCCCCATTGGCTTTTTTTGTTGTTAATTATAAAGGAATTCCCAATACTATTTTAGCATGTCCAAAGGTCAGTTGTCAATCTCCTCTCCGGTCCAGCTGGTGAATCTGGGAATCTTGAGGCAATGTTACAACTGCCTCATGTACACAGACAACCCTCTCCTCCTCCCAAAAAATTCCAACATATGTGAGAGATACAACCATATAGCCAAACTGGAGGCTAAGCTCTCTCAACTCAGTACTGGCAAAACCTGTCAGGAGGAGAAGGAAACCACAGTCACTACAATTCCAGTCTCACATAGACCTACCACAACAGCAATCGAAACACATAAACACATGAAAACATACTCGGAGTCTCTAAATAAAATTCTGCCTAAGCAGCAGACACCTCCAAAGCAGACACACAAGCAACCGCTACCCCAGAACAGAACACGTGCAACACATAGCTCATAAAGCCAGTGTGCCGAACAGTCAGAGCCCTTAAGGCTAAACAACACACCTGATACACTTGTAATAGGTGCCTCTATAGTCAGGCACACTGACGTCCCGCTCACCAGGCTGAACAAGGAGAAGGTCACAGTGAGATGCCTGTCGGGCGCTATGATCCGCCACATAACACAAGCATACAGGTCACTCCAAGGCATGTACAAATATGACTCAGTCATTGTCCATGCCAGTGTGAATGACCTGAGATGTACCTCCCTGGACTACATGATAAGAGACATAAAGGAGCTCTCTGAGCATGTGGCCCAGGCTGGTATGACCCTGACCTTGAGTAGCATCTTACTCTCACCAAGAATGATGCCACAATATGAAGACAAGATGACCAATTTCAACAATTGGCTTAGGTTTCAGTGTCATTCAAAGGGGATCCAATGCCTGTCAGCCTGGGATGACATGCTCGACAAGCCACGATGCTTTGCTAGGGATGGCTTGCACCTGTCACCCATGGGCTTTCGGATATTGACAAAGGCTCTTGCTACCCCCATAGTGCTTTTTTAGGCAAGGATCAAAAGACAAAACCACCTCAATAGGTATCACAAGGGATAGGAAACTAATAGTAATGCTACTCAACGCCAGCAGTGTAAACCTCAAGATGCATGCACTGGAAACTATCCTTAGCAGGAGAACATCAATATCTGTGCAGTAACAGAATCCTGGTTCAAGGCTCCCACGAGCACCCCAGCACTGCCAGGTTATACCTCATACCATGCTTGTCGGCCCCAAAACTTGCACCGAACCAGAACAGGAGGGGGAGTATCAATATTCATCAAAGATACACACACCTCCAGGTTGGTAGCACAGCACGAAGCATCAGACACTATCCATGTGCAACTAACAGTGGGTAAAACTGCCTTCCAGTTCATAGCCTGGCACACACCACCCTCCCAAACCCAGGAACCCCACTGGGCCTTCCTGAGAACACTGGAAATATGAAGGTCTCTCCAAACACCATTATATTGGTGGACTGCAACCACCCAAACATAGACTGGGAGCATTCCAACACCCTAGCTCAAAGGTTCCTAGAATTTATACACTCAAATGCTATGGAACAACTTGTTACCACTCCCACAAGAGGGGAAAACATACAGGACCTGTTCATCACCAACATGGGGACTCTATGCTCCAGACCAGAAGTGTACCCCTCACTGGTAAGATCAGACCATAAAATAATCTCACTGGATATTCACATCCCAACCCCACTCCCCCTGCCCACAAAACCACAGTGTAAAACTTCTCTACAGCAAATTCCACACCCCTCAAAAATGAGGTGGAATCCTTCAAAGCCCCCGGGCCTGCGGAAAATATGGCCCAGACCACAGAATCCTTTATAAACGCATTCTATGAACACCTTCAGGAATGCATGGATCATGCAATCCCAAATAAAAAAAAGACTCAATCATACAAAGGCAGACGTCCTGTCTGGTGGACCACAGCCATAACCAAACTATACAATAGAAGGAGGAAGCTACTACATGATAGAGGAAAATCCCAAAAAGGGGAGGCATCTCTGTTCAGTGTTAGCAAAATACTATGGGCACTCATAAAATCGTCTAAGGACAGCTTCGAGAGATGAAATGCACAGGACACTAAGGATAATCACAAGGCTTTCTTTAGTTATGTTAGGAACCTGCGTGGGAATTCACAGATATGCTCAGAATTAGTCCAAAATGACAAAAAACTACACCGAACCCACAGACATTGCCAACATCCTAGCTGACAGGTTCAGCGCAAACTTCTCCCCACCAGAAGGGCAAATATCTATCCCAGCAGAGTGCTGCCCCACTGACATCTCAGATGCTCAGGTAAGAGCCGCCCTCTCCAAAGCAAATAACACAGCATCAATGGGACCAGACGGTGTCCCGGGCTGCATCCTACATGAACTCCAAGATGAGCTAAACCCAAATATAAAACTACTGTTCAATTTCAGCCTTACCACAGGTTATGTACCCAAACAGTGGCGTACAGCAACAGTGGTCCCTCTCCACAAAGGTGGTGCCTCAACGGATCCTGGAAACTATCACCCCATAAGCCTGACTAGCTTGGTCTGCAAAGCTATGGAAAGGATCATCATGGACCTCATACATAAAGATATTGGGGACCTACAGACACTGGATCCTACCCAGTGTGACTTTAAGGGCAGATCCTGCCTCTTACACCTTGTTGAATTCTTTGAAACAGTCACCAAGGCCATTGACAAGGGGAAGGTGGTCCACACAGCCTACCTGGACCTCGCAAAAGCCTGCGATACAATACCCCACTCGGGCATTATAGATAAGCTCACCAGCTTAAATATACAACCCTATGTCACTAGATAGGTTGCAAACTGGCTCAAGGACAGAACCCACATGGTTAGAATTGCTGGAGCCATGTCAGACTCCAAACCAGTTACAAGTGGTGTCCCACAAGGCTCAGTCCTGGGACCTCTCCTGTTTGGTATGTCTCGGAGGTACAGGCCTACATAGAAGGATTGTGGCTGACCAAGTTCGCAGATGACCGCAAACTGGGCACTATAATTGACTTCCAGCCGACACAACCATCCTCCAAAAGGGCCTGATAGAAACAGACAAGTGGTGCCAGAGCCATGGCCTCAAGCTAAATGCCACAAAGTGTATAGTCATCCCCTTTGGCAAAAACAAAGTGGCCACAAATGACCACATAAGTGGAAATCCATTACGTATGGAAGAAGTAATTAGGGATATGGGGACCGAAGTTGATAGCAATCTCTCATTTGACGACCACGTGGCCAAAGTGGTTAGCAAAACATTTTATATAGCCCACCTAATCATGACAGGATTCACATCTAGATCAGGGGAGGTCATCATGCCTCTTTACTCATTCCTCATCAGGACCATAATTGAGTACAATGCCCCTTTTGGGATTTACCTTACCAGACACCTGCAGCAACTGGAAAGACCACAAAAGTACCTCACCAAGAGGATCAAAGGGCTCAAACAGATGCCATATGCTGCCCGGTTAACATAACTCCATACTCAGTGGCATACCGCCTGCTCAGAGGCGATCTGTGCCAGACGTATAATGCCATGTCCAACCCGGAAGTAATGGACATGCTGCACCTCAGAAAATCAAACTCCCATCGAGCTTTGCGCTCGAGAGACTTGAGCCTCAGCACTGACATCAATAGGACATGCTGGAGGGTCAGATTCATAACCCAGAGGCTCCCTTCACTCTGGAATAAAATCCCAGTCCAGGTTAGGCAGAGTCCCTCATTGACTCTCTTCAAGAGGAATCATGAGGAGTGGATGGGGGATCGTAGGTGTACCCGGGTATCACTTCTGTGTCAATGTTAGACAGAGGCACAGT
The DNA here is from genome assembly GCF_019279795.1 of Protopterus annectens. Taxonomy (NCBI): domain Eukaryota; kingdom Metazoa; phylum Chordata; order Ceratodontiformes; family Protopteridae; genus Protopterus; species Protopterus annectens. The sequence goes on along the minus strand of NC_056746.1, from coordinate 773,084,494 downwards.
ATACTAACCTCAGAAAAGGGCATAGCAACATTAATCTAAAATGGGTGTCGAAAGCAAAACACACTCTGGCTTGGCTTATAAATGCCCTAGGGCAGATAGCCTAATATGAACCTATGAACCTATATACCTATACACACACCCCCAGGTTGTTGCCATAGTGTGACGCATCACAGACTATCCACATGCAACTAACAGTGGGTTAAACTGACTTCCAGTTCATAGCTTGCTACGGACCACCCTCCTAAACCCAGGTAACTCACTTGTTCTACTTAAGAATACATGCATATCTGCAGGTGTCTCCAAACAACAATAGATTGGGCAGCTTCATTTACCCACATATAGACTGGGAGCATTACTGTAGCTCCAACACCCTAGGTGTAAGGTTCCTCGAATCCATACACTCAATTGCTATGGAACAACTTGTTACCACTCCCACAAGACGGGAAAACATGCTGCACCTGATCATCACCAACATGTGGACTATATGCTCCAGACCAGAAGTGTATCCCTCACTGGTAAGATGACACCATAGACTACTCTCACTGTATATTCACATACCAAATGCAGCCCCTGCACAGAAAACCACAGTCATAAAGTTGTGTAATGCAAATTCCATGTATTCACATGAGGCAGGCTTCAGACATGGGAACTATTTAAGGTCACAGGTACATATGTCTATGTGGCACACACATACCTCAAGTGTGCATTGACATTACTGATATAATCTATGTCATACAATATTAAGAGCAATACCCCACACACATGGACAAACTGTGTGACAAAAATACACATGGCATTTGTAGGATTCAAACCCCTACCTAACTATGCTATGACACTTGAGAGAGACACATTAGCAGAGTGCGCTATTTGCATTACTGGGAGGTTTCTCTTCTCCTGCTATACTTATAGGGTGCTGACATCATCAGTGTTTAGAAAGAGGAATATGCATCATGTAGTGTGTTCTTCTAGTTGCCAAAAGGGACATTTCTTTCACACAGAATTGCACACACACTAACCCCCCCCCTCACCCAAACACACTCAGCATTTGCAGGATTCAAACTCCTACCTAACTATATTATGACACTTGAGAGAGACGCATTAGCAGAGCGCACTATTCGAATTACTTGGTATCTATTCTTCTCCTGCAGTATTTATAGTGTGTTGACATCATTATTTATAAAGAGGTATGTACATCTATTACTATCTGTCAGTTAGGGGGATAACATATATATGCATTAACAGCCGCCTACTTCAGGGTCAGATATGCACATCAGCACTGCCAGGTTATGTTTTATACCATGCTTCGTGACCACAGGACCTGTAGCACACAACACAACCAGTTCAGACCACCCCTCCCATATCCAGGAAACACACTTTGCTTCCCTGGAAACAGTGTAGGATATGAAGGTGTTCATATACACCGTTACAGTGGCTAACGTCAGGTACAGGTATATTGTGTGGGGGAACTACTCAGGCCTCAACAACATCACCCTACAGCCACTACAATTTGTGAATCCATGTCCTATGACAGGACCACTCACCGCAGCCACAAGGGGGAATACATATTGGACCTGACCATCTGCAACATGGGGACTCTATGTTCCACACCAGAGGTAGACCACCATTGTTAATATCTGACCATACCCAACTTTCCCTGGACATCCATATCCCATCCCCACCCCCAGGCAAGGAAGTCACTGCAAACAAAGTATTTACCAAAAGCAGACTTTGCACTTGTGAAGACTGGGGTGGAAGACTTCAAAGGACCCATGCTGGGGGATTATACAGGCCACTCTGCATAATCCTTGACAATTGCATTCTATGAGCATCTGGAAGGTTTGCATTGATCATGCTATCCCAAATAAACCCAAGACTCCTCCACAACAGGAGACCTGTCTGGTGTACACCAGCCATATATCAGCTGTACAACAGAAGGAGGGAGCTAATACATTACAGAGCAATATCCCACAGAGGGAGGCCGTCTCTGAACAGTATTGGCACGACACTTCAATCCCTCAAAATCATCACGTCAAAGTGTTGACAGTGAAATTGTCCAGACACTGCAGATAAGGCTCCCCTCAGTCTGTAATTGACACCCAATTACTGTTATAAGTCCTCACCAACCCTCTTCCAGCAAACACCAGCCACATGGATGTGACATTGCAAATTCAACCCCTGGTATCTCCACTGCGTCCCTGCTTGACGGAGGCACAGCACACTAGCCTTAAACGGTGCCTTCTGTGACCTACTTTACAGAGGCACAGTAGCCTACTGTACTGGGGAGGCAGATGCCAAGCACACTCTAGCTAAGCTTGTATTCCCTAGGGCAAACAGCCTAGTATTGACCTCTACACCCATATGTTTAATTTTCAGATGCACAATATTTGTTGCTGATAAACTGTTTGCAGGTCTTTATTGCCATAGCTTTCCCTGTTTCTATGAACAACTTGTGTATCTGTGGAAGATGTTTGAATATGAGAGAGATCCACTATTTAACTTATGTCTCTGTAGTCATTTAACTGTGTGCACTGGGCAGATTGCTGTATTGTGGGAGGTTCCTGGATTAACACATACAAATACCAGATATGTGTGGCCAACTGCTAAACTGAGACATGGCCTAAGTGTGTGAGCATGCCCAGTTCAGGCTTTCCATGGCTTGTTGCCTGACATATGTCTCATTTATCAAAGTGTGCGAGCATGCCCAGTGTGAGCTTTCCATATGTTGAAATCTGCAGTCCACCACATTTGTGGTTGTGTGTGAACTTCAACAATATTTCACATTTATAGTTGTGTGTTGGGAGTCATGTTGTGTACTTACTGCCCAACTGCTTTGTGTCTGAACCCAACAGGGACTATACTGTGCCTGCAGGGTTTCCATGGGATAGTTTGCATACAGTTGTCAACATCCTTTCATCCTGACCAAACACTGTAATATCGTATAGTGTACTGGTTCAGTACTTTCACTGTGGTGGACAGTATCCTGGGTTTCAGTCCTATCACTGCTTTAAATATTCATAGTGAGCACACCAGACTGGTTAAGGGCCAGTTGTGCACATATGACCATGTTGCATTTTGTTCAGATATGGACTACTTAAACCGGGCTTGTCCAACATTGGTAGTGTATTCCGCAACTTGGGTGGACATTGACAAACACTAGCTATGTGCCCTAGGCCATTTCTAATGCTAGTCAGAGAGTGTGTTTGTGCTTCAACACACATTGTAACTGGATTTTGCCATGACATATTTCAAGGTTAGTATACTGTGCCTCTGTCTACCCGTGACATAACAGTGATACCCAGGGTAAACCTACCATCTCCCATCCACTCATCAAGATTCCTCTTGAGGAGAGTCAATGAGGGACTTTCTGGCTAACCTGTACTGGGAGTTTACTCAAGAGTGGAGGGAGCTTCTGGGTTATGGATCAATCACTACAGCATGTCCTATGTATGTCAGTGCTGGGGTTCAGGTCTCTCATGTGCATAGCTCACTGGCATTCAGATTGTACAACGTGCAGCATGTTCATTGATTCCAGCTTGGACACTTGGGCATGGCTTTATACATCAGGCACAGATTGCCTCTGGGCAGGCAGTATGGCACTGTGTGGAGCTGCAGTTTGTTTAATCAGGCAACACATGGCATCTGTTCGAGCTCTTTGATCCTCCTGGTGAGGTACTTTGGGGTCTTTCCATTTGATGGACGTGTCTGCTGAGGTACATCCCACAGGGGCCACTGTACTCAATTGTGAGGCTGATGACCTCCCCTGATCTAGATCTGACTACCTTCATGATTAGGTAGGTATATGGTATGTTTCTGTCACCACTACAGCAACATGGTTGTCAAATGCAAGATATCTATCAACTTGTGTCCCCAGGTCTCTTATTACTTCTAAAGTACTTAATGGGTTAACACCTATGTGGTAATTGGTGGACACTTACTGTTTATCCACAGGGGATGACTGTACACTTTTCTGCAATTAGCTTGATGACATGGCTCTGGCACCAGTTGTCTGTTTCTATGTGGCCCTTGTGTAGGATGCTTGTGTCAGCTGGAGGGTCAGACATGATGCCCAGTTTGTAGTCCTCTGCAAACTTGTTCAGACATAGTCCTTCCATGTTGGCCGGTAACTATGGGAAATATATACCAAACAAGGGAGGTCCCAGGACCGAGCCTTGTGGAATGCCAGTTGTAGCTGGTTTGTAGTCTGACATGACTGCAGCATTTCTGACCATGTCAGTTCTGTCCTTGGGCTGGTTTGCAACCCATCTACTGACATAGGGGTTTATATTTAAGCTGGTGAGCTTATCTATAATGAACACGTGGGGTATTGTATGGAAGGCTTTTGCAAGGTCCAGATAGGCTGTGTGGACCACATTCCCCTCATCAATGGCCTTGATGACTGTTTCAAATGAGTCAAACATGTTTAAGAGGCAGGATCTGCCCTTAAGAAAGCCACACTGGCTAGGATCTAGTGTCTGTAGGTCCCAAATATCTTTATTTCTGAGGTCCATGATGATCCTTTCCATAGCTTTGAAGACCAAGCTTGTCAGGATTCTGGGGTGATAGTTTGCAGTATCCATTCAGGCACCACCTTTGTGGAGAGGGACCACTGTTGCTGTACACTGCTCTTTGGGTACATATCCTGTGGTAAGGCTGAAATTGAGCAGTAGTGTTATTTGGCGTTCCATTCTTCTTGGAGTTCATGTTGGACACAGCCCAAGACACCATCTCGTTCCATTGATACTGTGTGTTTTGCTTTGAAGATGCTGGCTGTTACCTCAGCATCTGCAATGTTAGGGGGCCAGCACTCTGCTGGGATAGATATTTGGCATTTTGGTGGGGGGGGGTTGCACTGAACCTGTCAGGTTGGATGTTGGCAATGTGTGTGGGTTTGGTGTATTGTTTGTAATATTTGAGCAAATCAGAGCATATCTGTGAATTCCCAACAAGGTTCCTACCATCAGTTAAGAAAGCCTTGTGATTATCCTTAGTGTCCTGTACAATTTCTATCTTCATAGGTTCATACTAGGCTATCTGCCCTAGGGCATTTATAAGCCTAGCCAGAGTGTGTGTGGCTTTCGCCACCCCTTGCTATGTGAATATTATGACCATTTAGGGTTTACTTTACTGTGACTCTGTCTAGATGTGACACAGTGATGACCCCCAGTGTAAATCTACGATCTCCCATCCACTTGGCAAGAATCCTGTTGAAGAGAGTCAGCGAGGGGCTCTGCCTAACATGGACTGGGATTCTGTTCCAGAGTGTAGGGAGCCTCAGGGTTATGAATCTGTCCCTCCAGCACATCCTATTTATTTATGTGTTGAGGTTGACATCTCTCGCTCTCGCGGCTATGATGGATTTGGATTTTCTGAGGTCGAGCATGTCCATTAATCCTGTATTGGACATGGCCTTGTACATCGGGCATACATCACCTCTGACTAGGCAGTATGTGACTGCATACAGCTGGGGTGTCTTCAGCCAGGCAGCATATGACAAATGTTTGAGACCCTTTATCCTCTTGGTGAGGTACTTTTGAGGTCTTTCTAACTGCTGCAGGTGTCAGGTAAGGTACATCCCAAATGAGGCATTGTACTCAATTATGGGCCTGATAAGAGAAGAGTATAGGGGCACAATGACCTCTCGATGTAGATGTGAATCCTTTCATGATAAAGTGGCCAATATAGAAGGTCTTCCTAGCCACGTTGGCAATGTGAGTGTCACATGAGAGGTTACTGTCCACTTGTGTCCCTAGGTCCCTGATTACTTCTTCCATACGTTATGGATTACCACCTATGTGGTAATTTGTGAGTACCTTGTCTGGTATTTGGAGAGACATTCATACTCTCCAGTGTCTTCAGGAAGGCTGAGTGGGGTTCCTGGGTTTGAGAGGGTGGTCTGTAGCATGCTACAATCTGTACAGCAGTTTTGCACATGGATGGTCTCCGATGCTTCGTGCATTGTCAGTAACCTGGACGTGCGGGTATCTTTGCTGAATATGGATACTCCCCCTCCTTTTGTGGTTTGGTCCAGGTTTTGGGGCTGAAAAGCATGCTATGAGGTATAACCTGGTAGTGCTGGGGTGCTCTCAGGAGCCTTGATGCAGGTTTCCGTCACTGCACAGACATCGATGTTCTCCATACTGGGGAGGGCCTCGAGAGCGTGCATCTTGAGGTTTAGACTTCTGGCATTGAGCAGCATTACCCTTATGTTTTTTCCACTTATGTTTTCTAGGGAGGTGGGCTTGTCCTTTCAGCCTTGCCTACAAAAGGCACTATGGAGGTGGCAAGAGCCTTAGCCAATATCTAGACACCCAGGGGTGACAGGTGCAAGCCATCCCTGGCAAAGCAGTGTGGCTTGTCAAGCATGACATCCCAAGCAGACAGACATTGGATCCCCTTGGAATGACACCAGTAACTGAGCCAATTGTTAAAGCTGATCATTCTGTGTTTGTACTGTGGCATCATTCTTGGTGAGGGTAGGATGCTGCTCAGGGTCAGAGTCATACCGGCCTGGCCTACATAATCGGAGAGCTTCTCTATGTCTCTTTTCATGTAGTCCAGGGAGGTACATCTCAGGTCATTCACACCAGCAAGGACAATGACTGAGTCATATTTGTACTTGCTTTGAAGTGACCTGCGTGCTTGTGTTATGTGTCGGATTGTAGCAGCCTACAGGCAGCTTACTGTACCCTTTTCCTTGTTCAGTCTGGTGAGTGGGACATCAGTGTGTCTGACTATGGAGTCACCTATTACAAGTGTATCAGTCATGTTGTTTGTCCTTACGGGCTGTGACTGTTTGGCACACCGACTTTGTGTACTATGTGTTGCATGTGCTATGTTTGGAGGTAGTGGTTGCTTGGGTGTCTGCTTTGGAGGCCTCTGTTGATTTGGTGGAATTTTAATTAGAGCCTCCAGGAATGTTTTTGTGTGTTTGTGTCTTTGGTTTCCAGTTGTGATAGGTCTATGTGAGACTGGGTTTGTGGTGTGTGTGGTTACCTTCTCCTCCTGACTAGTTTTGACAGTACTGAGTTGAGAGAGCTCAGCCTCTAGTTTGGATAAATGGTTGTATCTCTCACATATATTTGTATTTCTTGGGGGGAGGAGGGAGTTGTCTGGGTACATGGGGCAGGTGTAACATTGCCTCAAGATTCACAGATTCAACATGTTGTAGCTGGCCTTAGTGGATTTTATGAGTGGCCATATTTTATTGCCATAATACTGATCAGAGATTACTTACCTTTTTGGGTTTGCTCTATCATGTAGTAGCTTCCTCATTCTCTTGCATGGTTTGGTAATGGCTGGGGTCCACCATGGCAGATGCCTGCGTGTATGGAACTGGGTCTTGGTTTTATTTGGGATTGCATAATCCATACATTCCTGAAAGTGTTCATAGAATGCATTTATAAAGGGTTCTGAGGTCCGGCCCATATTTTCCACAGGCACAGGGCCTTTAATGGATTCCACATCAGTTTGGAGGAGTGCAACATTTCCTTTACACATGTTTTTCACTGTGGTTTTCTGGCCAGGGACTGTGGTCAGGATGTGAATATCCAGTGTGATTACTCTATGGTCTGATCTTACCAGTGAGGGATACACTTCTCATCTGGCCATAGAGTACCCATGTTGCTGATTATCACATCCAGTATGCTTACCCCTCTTGTGGGAGTGGTACGTTGTTCCTGAGCATTTTGGTTTATGGATTCTAGGAACCTTTGGCCTAGGGTGTTGGAGCTGGAATAATGCTCCCAGTCTATGTTTGAGTATTTTCAGTCACCCAATATAATGCTGTTTGGAGAGCTTGATATTTCCATGTGTTCCAACGTAGGCCAAGTGCAGTTCCTGGCGTTAGGAGGGTAGTCTGTAGCAGGCTACAAACTGGCAGGCAGTTTTAGCCACTGTTACTTGACCATGGATAGTCCATGCTGCTTCTTGCTGTGGTACCAACATGGGGGTGTGGTTATCCTTGACAATTATTGCTAGTCACCCTCCTTTTTTAGTTTGTTCCATGTTTTGGGGCTGTAAAGCACGGTATGAGGTGTAACCTGGTAGTGTTAGGGTGCTCTTGTAAGCCTTGACCCAGTTTTCTGTTACAGAACAGATATCAACATTCTCCCTGCTGAGGGGAGTTTAGACTGCATGCATCTTGCAGTTTAGACTTCTGGCACTGGGTAGCATTACGTCTAGGTTCTTATCCCTTGTGATACCTATTGAGGTGGGTTTGTGTTTTCAGTCTTACCTATTCAAGGCACGGTGGGGGTGACAACAGCCTTTGCCAGTATCCAAAAAGCCAGGACTGATAAGTGCACGTCATCCCTAGCAGGTGGAGCATCGTGTCTTGCTCAGCATGTCATCCCAGGCTGGCACGCATTGGATCCCCTTTGACTAACAGCAATACTTAAGCCAATTATTGTAATTGATCATCTCGTCTTCATATTGTGGCATCATGCTTGGTGAGGGTAGGATGTTAGTCAGGGTCATCAAGTTTGCATATACTACATGGAGTTATATTGCTGAACACATGGCAATCATGCCTCAGGTGGTGCTGCAGGGCTGTCTATGTTGGATGCACATACTACACTCCCTGTACATGTTTGAAAGCAGGTTGTATCAACTTAGGCATCCCTTTTACTATATGTGTGAGTCAGAGAGAGGTATCATTTCCAGGGTTCCTACTGAGCCAGTGTATGTGCTATGCTTTGCCACTTTGCCAAGGCCAAGGCATACTGGGCATGTCTCCTTCTGCCTACTGGGGCAGGCTCAGGTTGTTCCTCCTCCGAGTCACGCTCTGCCTGTGATTGGCTTGGCAAAGGTGGGGGGCTGTTTGGCCCAACCCTATGCTGGTCCTGCTGCAGCTGTTTTCCAGAATCATATTATGTAGCATAGCACATACCATGACAATTTGGGTACATGTAGTTGGTGAGTACTGCAAGGCTCCACCAGATGTGTCCAGGCACCGGAACCGTGACCTGAGCAGCCCAAACACACGCTCGATTACATTTTGTGTTTGTGCGTGTGCCTCATTATGGCGTTCTTGTTCAGGTGTGTGTGCATTTCTGATGGGTGTCATCAGCCACGGCTCCAGTGTGTAGCCAGCATCCCCCATTAAGTGACCATGTGGGATGTCCCCATTGGCAAATGTCTGGTACAGCTGCATCAGATGCCAGATATGGGAATCATGGTAGCTTCCATGGCAGCCAGCACACACATTCATTATTATGCCCTGGGCATCACACACGACCTGGCAGTTGATGGAGGGGAAGCCCTTGCAGGTAATGTAGGCCCTACCCCTCTCACCGGCTGGTGCTTTGATGCGTATAAGCGTGCAGTCTATTGCACCCACTACCTCAGGGTATTCTGCTATTTGCTGGAAGAGACGCATATTGCTGGCCAATACCTCACGGGAATTGGGGAAATATACATGATCACCGACGTGCTGACATGGCATCCAGGAACTGGTGCAGTACCCTGGATGCTGATGCCTGTGATATCCCCATCATATCACCAGTTGGTCTCTGGAAGGTACCTGTTGCTAGTATTCTTAGGCCAACACATACCTTGGTTTCCACTGGGATGGGATCCCCTCTGTTGGTTCTGTGTGTGAGGCGTGGCCTGCACAGCTCAACAATTTGCTGCAGGAGGTCTCTGTCCACTCTATAGCGCTCCACTATCTCCAGCTCATGTAACCCCTGGTAGGTGACCCTGGGCCTGTACATTCTTCTCCATCTCCTCACTGTGGGTTGTCCAGCAGCATTTGCATAGTCACAACCCTCAGCAAGTTGCATATGTCTCCTTATAACAGCTATGGCAGCCCCTAGCATTTTTGGTCTGAGTGATGCTTTTTCAGTTTTCACTTCTAATAGCTTAGTCCTCTGTTGCAGTGTCTCTTGAGAGAAACATTCTGCACTGTTGTTTGCAGCGTTTTAAGTGCTGGGCTGGGCTACTGTTCTGCCTGTGTAATTGCCTTCTTCTGATTGTTTTCACCTGCTAGCTCTGCCAGTAATCCCTGCTAGCTTCCTACTATTTCCCATGCTTCCTTTTTCCCTTCTGTTTCCTCAGGGGGGAGTGATGCGCATACCAGCGAAAACAAGCTCACAGCAGCTAACATGTGCGCACACATGCTTAGACGGACTAGAATCTGCTTATTCGGGTTAAAATGCGCGCACACCAGCGCAAACAAGCTTACAGGTGTTTAAACAGGCTCCTACATGCTTATTCTGCCTTAAACGCGCGCACTCACGCTTACACGTGCGCACTCTAGCTTACTCATGCCTACCAGCGCACACATGCGTGCATGCACGCCCTGCAAGAAACTTTGGTGTTATCCATAGTGTACACCTTCCATTTCTTGGCTTTCCCATGCCTACTTGTTGACACTCCTCTTTCCATGATGTGTGACTGACAGCTTTCACATGCCACTGTGCTCCAATGAGCTGCATTCCTTTCATACATTCCCCCCTGTGATGTCACCTATCTCCTACTCTGTTACTCCCCCTTATCCTACTCCTACACTGCACAGAATGTGCTCATTTCCAATGTAACAGTACGATTCACTATCCTACCACTCATTTACATAGGATTGCCTACTAATGCTTAGTTACATGTCTTACACTCAGCTTCCCCCCTTTGCAACCCCTACTCGGTGGCCATGTTGTTTTAGACTGCTATTCCCTTCCATTGTAAATTTATGCTTTGCATAAACCCACGTTTGTGGGGTTGATTTTTTTTATTTTTCTGTTTTTTTATAGCACAGCCCGTTTGCGCAGCGCTGCGCTACGTTTAAACATCGGTGATCGCCAAAAAATACAAACATTTTTATTTTATGTTTGCATCGGGGTACGTTGCCAGTGGCCACATATTTGGCCATTGGCATGCTGCCTGGGACATTTACAACCTTTATTTGGAGCTGACAAGGCTCCATTGTGTTATTTGCAGAATGGTACTCAGTTATCAACTGAGTACATTTCTGCAGATAACACAGCTCTTACACGGGCAGGTTTCTGCTTCCTGGATCGTGAAATTACCTCATTTGCATGCCTTTCGGCTGCAAGTGAGGTAATTAGCATATCCACGCCCTGTCCATGTAAGAGCCATTTTAGGTGCTCTCTTACATGCACATTCAGGCTGTTCCTGGATCGGGATGGCTGCATGGAGTCTTACACTACTCTTAGACTCCAAGCAAGCCATCGTGAATCCTGCCCTCAGCTTTGTCCCATTAGACTTTTTATTTCTGCGAGATGCTAACACTTGGGGAATTTCTCATCGAGATGGTGTAGGGAAACCTATATCATCATATTCATATTTATACATTTAAATCCTTTCCATCTTTATATATTTTTAAACTTTTTCTAAAATTGTTTACTCTTTTTGCTATCTGAAAAACAGTGTTTTGTTGTTTCTTCTTCACTACAGTCAACACATTTTCTTTCCTCCATCACCTTATATTTCATACTCCCTTTCACCAGTAACATATCTAATAAAATTTTCCTTAAAATATCCTGTTTCATAAAAACATTTCAAACCCTTTTCCTATGCCTTTTAGTGCCTTTTTCATCTTCTCTTAATTCCTTCCATGGGTTTACACACACAAATTAATTCTAAAATCATATTATAGCATTCTTTTCTAATCAAGCTTACTTACTTCGAATGTCTGTAATTTCATTTTATCCTCATATTCATTCAACCTGTCCTTTTTTCTTTTGTTTTCAGTGTTTTTTTCTTCCCATACATTTTTATATTTTTCTAATAGCATGTTAGTTATCATTTATTTTATTTTTCATTTATCTTTTATCTTTCTCATTACCCAAAATAAAGGCACATTTTGGTTTTGTGAAGGGTAGATCATGCTTGCTCAACTTGGTCGACTTCTTTGAGTCAGTCACCAGAGCTGTGGATGAAGGCAAGGTGGCTCATACGCCTACCTTGACCTGGCCAAGACCTTTGATACCATTCCCCACTCAGGAAACATAGAAAAACTCACTAAACTAGGCATCAAACCCTATATCACTAGGTAGGTTGCAAACTGGCTCAAAGATAGAACCCACAGTGTGAAAGTAGCTGACTCCAAGTCAGACTGCCGACCAGTCACGAGTGGAGTCCCACAGGAATCGGACCGGAGTCCTCTCCTGTTTGGTATCTACTTCTCAGAAGTCCAGGACAACACGAAGAGGCTCTGGCCGACAAAGTTTGCAGATGATTGCAAGTTGGGAGCCATTATTAACTCCCCAAGTGATGATGACATCCTACAGAAAAGCCTCACTGAAACCAACAACTCGTGTCAGAACCATGGCCTTAAGCTCAATGCCAAAAGAAAGTGTCATTCCCTTTGGGAAAAACCCAGTTCCCATGAATTACCACATCGATGGTAGTCCAGTGAACACAGAAGGCGTTATAAGAGATCTGGGAATACAGGTTCAAAGCAACCTCTCTTTTGATCACCACATTGCCACTGTGGTCAGAAAGTCCTTCTATGTGGCACATCTCATTACTAAGGATTTTGCATCCAGGAAGAAAGAAGTCATTGTCTCCCCTCTACTCTTCCCTCATTAGGCCAATCATCGAGTACAATGCCCCATTTAGCATGTACCTCACTAGACACCTGCAACAACTGGAGAGGCCGCAAAAGTACCTCACAAAGAGGATCCTAGGCCTTAAACACTTGTCCTAGATGGACAGACTCAAAAAAGTCCAACTATTCTCTGTCTCATATTGCCTACTTATAGACGGTCCCTGCTTGACTTACAAAGCCATGTCTGACCCAGCTCTGTTGGAAATGCTACATGTAAAGAAATCCCAATCCCTCAGCACCACGTGCTCCAGAGACCACAACCTCATTACCACAATCAACAGAACGTGCTGCAGGGACAGGTTCATAACCCAGAGACTACCCATGCTATGGAATAAACTTCACATACATGTCAAACAGAGCACTTCACTGGCCCTCTTCAAGAGAGATCTTGATGAGTGGATGGGAAATAGAAAATTCACCCCGGGGATCACTCCAGTGGATCTACTCGACAGAGGCACTGGGAACTAAGGTCGGGTGGCACAATGCCAGGGTAATTCTATGGGCTAGGCTTCTAAAGGTTCCAGAGCCATTAGCCTGGTACACACCTATAAACCTATGTTAAATAGACCAATGGATTTTTAAAACTCAAACTACCTTCTTCATTTTTATTACAAATTATTCTTTGTCTTACTGGGTTTGGCTTTAAATATCTAATGAATCTAAAACAAATCAACAATAACTATTTTCCATTGGAATGGGAAACATACATTTCCCACCTAAATATGCTATTTTTCCCAATACACAAGTATTCAACATATAGTATATGTGTTTTTTTCTGAAAGAATAAGCAAATATTTTCCACCAAGGTAACAATGTTTAATTGTTCTATTATCTTTCGCTATTCTACACTTTCACACTCACCAAATGTCAATTCCAAAACCTTTATTTCTTTTCATGTGAAATATATTCGATTTATTTTTAGATCTCCAAATTCCTTAGAACTTTTTAACACCTTTTTGATCCTTATTACAATCTCACTTACCAATCCCTTGCTTTTTGTTATTAGAACTAAATCATTTGATATGTCATACATATTGGTAATATAGCATTTCTGTCCATCTTCCATCTTGTCTCTCTCATTTCATAGATACATATCTGTACTACTGCATTCATTTCTAATACAAATAAGCATACACTCACTGGGCATCCCTGTTCTACTCCTCTCTTAATACTTATTTTTCCCCATCCATCCATTTTTCATAACTTTTATCTGTGAATTTCCATAACACTTCTTTATTACATTAACATTTCCCCCCATACCATATGCTTCTAAAATCTGCCACATTGCTTCACTGATCACTTTGTCAAAGGCTTTAGTTACGTCACATGCTATCAGTCTTACCTTTTTACTTTCTTTCAGTATCATCTCTCCTACTTCTTTCACCTCTCTTCCTTTTAAACTATAGAGCCCTTATCCTACTACCTCATTTATTATTTTCTCCATCCTTTTTTGTAGTAATTGCATAAATATTATATAATTAATATTCCATAGTGTTATAAGCTTCTGTTTTTATACCATTTCTTTCATCCTTTTTCAAAATACATTTTATCACTCTGTCGTCTTCCATTTTACCTCCTCCAACCACTCATTTAATATTTTTTTAATTCTCATTAATCTTTATTCATTTCCTTACAATACTCATAGCTTATACCATCCAATCATGATGCTGATTCAAACTTACCTTCTTTCATCACATTCTCTATTTTTTTCTACTGTTATATCATTTTCAAAAAAACTTTACTTGTTCTGATTTTTTTTAGTTTCCATTCTTCTTGTCCATCCATTTCCTCTTTTTCATATATTTTCTCTACACAATTCTCTACCATCTCCACAATATATTCTAGTTTGTATTCTATGTCTTCTTTGTCAAGTAAGATAGCATCCATCCTTCCTTCTCTCATTTTTACTTCTTTTTCTAAATAAGAGAAAACTTCCTCTTTTCTTCATAATTAATATTGCCTATACAACATTTTTACTTCTCTATCCTTTTCATACATATTTTTTATTTCCTTTATTTTGTCATTTCCTTACTAAATCTCATATTCATAATTCTGTAAAATGTATTTTCTATATACCTTAATTATTTTATTCTTATTTCCACTTTGAAACATATTTTTATGGATCCCTATCATATGATAGAAACCTCATTTGACTGAAACGCATTTGACTAAAACCCATAATACTGAATTTCAACATACTAAATTATAAACTGTACCATATAAAACAAGACTAGGTGGGGGCTATGTCCCCCACAACCCCAATGCACCCCACACCCCCATATCTATATATACTAACTCCAGGATTGCACTACAGTGGGGAAAAAGGCATATACCTTTCACGTACCTTACAGTAGTCTACATACTGCCACTACTATGTCCTTTTCCCCAATGTAATATGATCCTGGAGTTAGTATATATAGTTGGGGAGGGCATTGGGGGGTGTGGGGGGTGTAGGCCCCCACCTAGTCTGGTTTTATATGGGCCAGTTTAAAATTCAGAATGTTGAAATTGAGTATAATGGGTTTCAGTCAAGTGACTTTTCAGTCTTTTGAAATTTTTTGAAATTTCAGTCTTATGGTCTCATTCAAATAAGTTTCAGTCAAATGAGGTTTCTATCATATGACAGGGATCCAGTTTTATACTTCTGCTTATATATTAACTACTATTGTGTTAAATTTTTATAAAATGGTCTCATTGTCATATGATCTTTCCACATTATTTCCATCTTTCTTATTAATTCTTCCTCTTTTTTAATATAGTTATCCCTTTCCTTCATTATTAATTTGTTGCTGTCTTCCCCATTCTAGCCCACACTGCTCTATGATCTGAAAACTCTTAATCCTTTTGAAGTCCATTCTCTACTCTTTCCTACTTTTAAATCACAATTTATTACTTTTCCTAATATCTTAATATCCTGTGCTA
Organism: Protopterus annectens; assembly: GCF_019279795.1. NCBI lineage: Eukaryota > Metazoa > Chordata > Ceratodontiformes > Protopteridae > Protopterus > Protopterus annectens. Next base: position 773,069,010 of record NC_056746.1, on the reverse strand, counting down.
TTTTTCCATTTTTCTTCCTCAGGTTACAGATAAAACCTGCTACCATCACTACTGACAAACTTATTAACACATTTTTTTAATTTTTTTCAAACTGTTTTCTCTTTGCCATATCAGTATACTCTTAAGTCAACATTAATCTTATACATTTTTACATGATTCTCGTCTGATATAAGATTGTGGCATCTGGAATTTGTATTTCTTAGTTTTTCTATAAGAATTCCTATCTCAGAACTTGAGATATTTCCTATCAAACAAACAATCTGCCACTCCATACTGCTTCTAATCTTTTCCTGTTTTATTTCTTTGTTACAAAAAATACACTTTTATTTTTCTATAAGATTCCACCACCATCAAAACCCTTGCATTGTTTCTAATGCTATTCACATTTAATGTCAAAATTCCTATATCATCCATTTCCTTTTTTGTTTTACTTCCTGATCCTGTTTATCTTTTCCTTCTCCTAAGTCTCCTACCAATTAATTTTTCACAGTGTGCCGAACTTATAGTGGACAACTCACAACAAACCTGAGGAAATTGCCAACCTGCTAGCTGACAAATTTGGCAATAACTTCACCTCACTCTCTCCACCAGCCACACCCCAAAGCATTCCTGACAGCAGTCCTCTACTGAGTATCGCCAAAGAACAGGTCATACAAGAGCTCTCCAAGGCCAAAAACATGGCCTCTATGGGACCAGATAATATCTCAGGTTGCTTACTAAACAATTTAAAACAAGATCTAGTGGAACCAGTTGGCACTCTGTTCTGGCAGCATGGAGAATAGCAACAGTAATCCCCTTGCTCAAAGGGAGTTCATCAATTGACCCAGGAAACTATCGACCCATAAGTCTAACCATCCCTATCTGCAAGGCCATGGAAAGAATCATTATGGACCTTATCAACAAGGATGCAAGCAACCTTCGAACTCTTGACCCGACCCAGTGTGGTTTAAGTCAAGGGTAGATCTTGCTTATTAAACATGATGGACTTCTTTGAGAATGTCACCAAAGCCCTGGACGTAAGCAAAGCAGTACATACAGCCTATCTTGATTTAGCCAAGGATTGTGACATGATCCCCCACTCAGGGATGATTGAGAAACTCTCCCATTTGGGGATTAACCCATACATCACTAGATGGGTAGCTAACTGGCCCACTGACAGAACTCACACTGGGGAGTCCACCTCCACCAGTACACCAGTTACCAGTGGGGTACTTCAGGGATCTGTGCTAGGCCTTCCACTGTTTGGAATCTATTTCTCTGATGTCCAGGCAAATTTCTTGGCTTACCAAGTTTTTCAGATGACTGCAAACTGAGCCTGATCACCGAGTCCTCTAATGGTGTAAACATTTTATAGAAGTGGATGACACAAACAAATGATTGGTGCCAAAGTCACGAACTAAAACTAAATGCAAAAAAATGCCTCATCATCCCATTTGGCAAAAAAGTATCCCCTGCTAATTATAATACAGATAGCACCCCTCTAAGCTCAAACCTAGTGGTGCGAGACTTGGGAACCCAGGTTGATAGCAATCTAAACTTCAGTCACTATGTGTCCATAGTGGTAATGAAAGCCTTCTATACTGTGCATCTCATAAATAATGGCATCACATTTGAGACTAACGAGGTTATAAATCCACTGTACTCGACACTTATCAGACCACTAACTAAATACAATACTCCCTGCTGTATGTATCTCACCAGAAACCTGCAGCAACTGGAGAGACCACAGAGGTTTCTAACCAGGAGAATCAAGGACCTCCAAAATGTGACTTACATGAAAAGACTGAAAGCCCTGTCACTGTACTCTGTATCACTCAGGCTGCTGACAGACAACATATGTCTGGCCTACAGAGTAGTCTCTGACTCTGCCCTGATGGAAATGCTACACATCCACAAATCAAATGGGACAACAGTCACTTATTTTATTTATTTAATTAACATTTGTTTACCAGGAAAGTCCAACATGGAACAAACCCAATTTTCAGCGGAGTCCTGGGGAGAAAAGCTCCAGACACGTCTTTGCAATGTGGGAGAAAACTGGAGCACCCAGAGGAAATCCACACAAATGCAGGGAGGACATGCAGACTCCACACAGAAGGCACCCCCGCCAAAAAGTGAACCAGAGACCCTCTTGCTGTGAGGCAACAATGCTACCACTGCACCACTGCGCAGTCCAGGGATCTCAACCTAGCCTGTGACATTAACAAAGCATGTTGGACAGAAGGATATATTTCCAAGAGATTGCCACTCCTCTGGAATAAGCTCCTACTTCACAAGAAGCAGAGCTCCTCAGTGACCCTACTTATGTGGAACCTTGACAATTGGATGGGTGACCGTAAATTCACCCTGGGAGTGGCACCTATGTTCCTAATGGACAGGAGTAGTCAGTGCTGATCACAGAATTTTTCTGCTAACAATGACTATCTAACTGTGGTCAATTAGGATACACAGGTTTTTTACACAGCTAGGCTTTAAGGACCCTAGGACCATTAGCCCAGTAACCTCCTATGAACCTATAATAATACAATGTCCAAGATTACAGTGTAGAATTTAGGGGAGGATTTTATGATAACTTGGGGAAGAGGATCACAGATGAATATGGAAACCTCAGACAAACTGAGAGAGAAACAACACATGTGAATGGGTCAGGGCTGCAGTACTTATAACTAAGGTAAAGGGTTTGAGGAACTAAAAAAAGACAAAAATAAGAATGTCAATGTAGCTAAACATAAATGTGAGACAAACAATTATAACAAAAGATGGGATATAAAAGTGGAAAAGAGGAGTTAAGAAGATAAGATGGAAGCACAGTATAAAGAGGCTTGTAGAACGATAACCAAACTGTAATATGAATGGGAGGTAGAAGGAGTGAAGGAGGAAAAAATGCTATTATTCACGCCTCTATGGCTGAAAGGAAGGAAGGGAGGGTCACAACTGGCCAGGATGAGAAAAGATCATGGAAGGTTAAAAAAAAGAGTTAATGGGTGACATGTTACAAAGTAAAATGCATGGACCATGTCATGCTGGGAAGGAAGCAGAACAGAGTAGGGAGAGGAGTGGATATACACAAGGACAGACAGGGACTGGGTTTGAGGGAACTGCCTTCTCTAAGAGAGGATAAAGCAAAGGGACAAAATAAGTCCACATAGCAGTCTTCGTGAATATGACCAGTGTTCTGAAAGGTCTCCAAAGACCACTATAGAAGTGCCTAAAGAGGAACAAAGCAAATGTGGTACATGTGTAAAAGGCCTAGCAGTGATGGTCATGGAAGTCGCAAACAAAATAGGACAATAAACTAAAGGAACAACATCCAACATGGATTAATGGTGAAAAGGAGCTGTTAGTCAAACTTCATCCATTTTCTTACTGGGCTATAGACAGCATGAAAAGGAACTAGCAATACATGTGATCTACCTGGACTTCTGCAAGGTCCTTGATTTACTCCTGCAAAGGCAATGGCTAGGAAAATTAAGGGTTTGGGGCTAGGTTGAGGACTAAGGAATTAGAGGGATGAACTGTGGTGAGAGGGACAGTGTCAAGAATAAATAAATGACTAGTGGAACTCCACAATTTTTAGTCAAGTGTTCATTACTCTTCATCATTTCTGTTTCAGAAAAAAATCTGAGGAAGCAAGGAACAGGTTCATCATTTTCACTGATGTATGAAACATCAGCTGTGGGAATGGAACTTGACGACAATAGGGCAGGAAAATGACATGGAAGTTTTGATCATACCTTGACTTGCCCACTAGAATACAATGTGAAGGCAGTGTCAGTAGCCAACAGAATTCTGATGTGTATCATCAAAGTTTACTTTCCAGAAGCAAAGAGTTAATATTTCTAATTTACAAAACCCTGGTGAGACCATATTTTGAGTACTATGTGCATTTTTAGATCTTACAAGAACACCACCAAGATGTTTAAAAAAGTTCAGAAAAAACATGTAACAAATATCTATGGGATGGGGGGGGGGTGACACAAGATAAAAGAACATAAACATAAACATAGGACTTTTGACTGCATGTTTTCCATAGGATCATAGGAGATTACTAGGCTATCGACCCAGACGTCATTTCAAGCCTTGCATTTCATCCAACGTAATGTCATAGAAATGTTAGTTAATACCCAAGATTGCATTTAGTAATGACTGCCCATGTCCAAGAGACTTGTGAATGCTATTCCTGCTAAGAATTTATGGTGCCCCATCCACTCGTCCAGGTTCCTTTTGAACAGTGTCATAGAAGTGTTCTGTTTCACAATGAATGGGTAGCCTATTCCAAAGATGCAACAGTTGCTGGGAGATAAATCTGTCCCTCCAGCATGTCCTATTTAAGTCGCAGGCCATATTTTAGTCCCTGAAATGGGTGGCCCTAGTTCTATTTGATTTACAGATATGCAGCAAGTTCATTAGGTTTGGGTCTGAGATTGCTCTGTAAGCCAGGCATAAGTCTTCTATAAGAAGTCTATATGATACTGAGTAAACTGACAGGGACTTTTGTTGGTCTGTGTACAGCACATGCTCGAAACCCTTGATCTTCTTTGTTAGAAACCTCTGAAATCTCTCCAACTGCTGCAGGTACTGTACATGCCGAACAGCACTCAATTATGGGCAGGATTAGTGCCGAGTATAGAGGGGTTATAACCTCTTATGGTCTTCAAGAGATGCCTATACTAATCAAGTATGCTACGTACAAAGCGTTCCTTAAAACACATGGTGGTTGAAGTTAAAGGAAAACTCCAACTTTGTCTTTGTTTCTTGACCTATTTTAACACCTCAAAATTGCTCTGTGCTTTATTTGTAATTTTAGCCTGTTTTCCACAACATGGAAATTACAAATAAAATTACAAATAAAGCACTTAGATAGTAATCTAGCCTTTGATCATCATGTGTCTACAGTGGTGAGGAAATCATTCTATGTTGCACAATTTATAAACAAAGGTATGGCATCTGAGTCCAAGGAAGTCATTGTTCCACTGTATTCGGGATATATCAGACCTATCATTGAGTACAGTGCCCCCTTTGGAATGTACATAACTAGGCATACCCAACAAATGGAATGTCCACAGAGGTTCCTAGCTAAAAGAATACAGGGCATAAGTAATATGTCCTATGCAGACCGCCTTAAGGCCCTATCCCTGTATTCTGCCTCCTACAGGCTTTTGAGGGGAGATCTATGCCTGGCATACAAGGACCCCACTCTGACAGACCTCCTGCATATCCACAAAACAAACAGTACCAGAATTACCCATTCTAAAGACTTAAACCTTGCCTGTGATATAAATAGGACCTGTTGAAGAGATAGGTATGTATCCCAGAGACTACCCCGTCTATGGAACAGGCTCCCCATCCATGTGAAGCAGAGTTCTTCCCTAATTCAATTCAAGTGCAACTTGGAAAATTGGATGGGAAACCGAAAATGCATCACTAGTTTGGCACCTATGTCTCTGATGCAAACAGGTAACCTGTAAATGGTTCATCCCCCAGGCCCATGCTTACACTTATCAAGGGTATCAGAATTTGTCAGAGATTTCGGATGCATGGCTAAGTTTAAAAAAGGCCCTTCTGGTCATTAGCCTAGAGATTTGGGCTGCATGGCTAGGCTTAAAAAGGCCCTTGTGGTCATTAGCCTAGTAAACACCTATGAACCTACGGCTACCAATGGGGTTTGATATATCAACGTGATCTTGGCCTTCCTCAATTCTTTCTCTTTCTCATAATACCATGACTCATGCCAGATATAACTTTGAATTACCATCCACTGACATATAATGGGATTTGGAAGGGTCACTGTTATACTAAACTGCAGGCCTTTGTTCAGGGTTTTCTTTTGTAGTTTAAGAGGAACTGATTCTACAAAAGTCTCTCAGTGCAGTGACAGTTTTAACACCTCTGCAGTAGTGTGGGGGGAGGGGACTCTCAATTTCTCTTGAAAGGAAGTTTATTCCACAGGTGGGGAATGTGTTGTTTTAAAAACCTGCTCCAACACTGACTTTTCTTTTTCTCCTGATGAAGATTAAGGTCCTTGGTGTGGATACTTGAGGAGATGCTCATTTTACAAAAGCTACGGAGGTTGAACTGGACAAGGAATGAAAGATTAAGTATAAGCTATAATGAAGGACTCTGTAGGAAACTGAGCACAGGGAAAGGGTATAGCAGAAACTTCAGTCCTGTGATTTTTACACTCAAGGCACTTTTTTGGTGTCTCTCGTAATGGGCGTGGTGCTTAGAGAGCTTCATATGGAAAGAAAGAATGTATTCAATTATAGTCTTAATAATGGATGAAAACAGGGGGACTGTGAGTTTTTTTGACCTTCTGGTGGTGATCTACTTGGCTACAAGTTTGGTGTGGAGGAAGGGGTTCAAACAAGCACACAGACACACATTTTTAAATTGTTTTTAATATTTTTGTTTCAATGCTTGTGGTCATTTCTGATGATTAAACTATCAGCTTTCAACTTCCCGCTCAGTAATACTTGCCTAAGGTCCACAAAAGACACAGTGGGAAGAAATGTTACCATTCAAAACGTACTCCACAAGAAGAGATACAAAGCCTATGAGATGCAAAACACTCCCTCTGATTTCACATCTCACACCATGACAACAGGCACTGAATCCTGTCTGTCAACACTTCCTCACCCACTGACTGAACGTTAAAGTTTTATCTTGATATGCAAGTGACAAGCGGGGGGGGGGCAATGGAAAAAATTTCACTCAGCACACAACATAGTAACACAAACTTCAGTTTTGCAGACCATGTAGAGAAAATATCAAGGAAAGAGTTAAAGTTAAAATGGGTAAAAAGGCAGCTGATACTCTGAAACTGCACATAAACTGGTGTGCTCACTAAGAATTTTTTTTATTTATTTATTTCAGTTCCATACACGTATAAGTGGAGTGGTAAACACACCCTTTTCAGACACAACACAGTACCCTAACCCTAACCCTAACAGTGCAAGATACAAACAGAAAATTATACAGAGAATACAGAATACACAGAGTTGTACATAGTACACTAAATAAGTAGAAACAATACATTTGCGTGTTACTTTCAATTATAAGTGCAAGTGAAATTATTTACACTATAAACAATTAAGATAAGCATTCAATCAGTAGTCATTTGTTAAAAGTTATGTATTTACAAGAAATATGTGACTACAGAGTGAGCTGCAAATCATTTGGTCTCCTTAAACAGTTGTTCTTTTAGTTTAACTAAATAACTGAAGTTTCTCTTGTTGGCTCACTTCTGCAGGCAGTTGAATCTAAACAGACAGGACTAGCCTGCAGCTAGGTCTTTCTCTTGTGAAAGTTTTAAAATGAGGTAATGAGGGTAGTGACATTGTCTTGGTTGTCTCTAAGTGTGTAGTGAGGCTCCTTGATTTTAAATTTGTTTTCAAGGGAGGACAGCTTCTCATTTTTACTAGCTTGTATCTCTGACAGCTAAGAAGGAATGTGGCCCTGTCATTTACAGGTAGCTAGTTGTAATTCTGTAGTAGTTGGCAGTGGTGAGTTCAAACTTCTGAAGGAAGAGCAAATCTACAGATTATATTTATAGTAGTTTGAATTTTACACGTGTTTGAGCTGGAGTGTAAGGTTACAAGAGGAAGCCCATATTTGAGTTTTGGATAAGCACATTTTTATTTAAAGCATTGTGAGCTGTAGGGTTGAGGAGGTGTGAAATTCTATTGGACAGTTTTAGCTGGTGGAGTGTTTTGCTAATAATATTGTCAGTATGATCTGCCAATGAAAGAGTTGGGTCCAAGGGATCCCTAGGTACTTTGCTGTTACTATTGGTAGTAGGTTTCCATCTGTTTCAATAGTAATAAAACTTTGGGAGTTACTGTTAGGTGCCAGATATCATGTACAAATGTCAGCTGTCAGGATTACCAAGAAGTTTAAGGTACTGTGCTCAGGTTGCAGTCTCCCCTGAAGGCATGGGCTTGAATCCCACTTCTCACAAATGAACTTAAAACATAAGTGTAAGTGGCTCAACAGGTAACACATTTGTCTTTGGTACTGTAATTTTAGTGGGCGAGTTTGAATTATAACTCAAGAAAACAAAGCCATGAGTTACCAAGGTGTGGTAAAGACTGCCGCAGTCTATCGACAATAACAACTTTGGAGTACTTCCACCAAGCAAAAAAGATTATTACACACACAATAAACATGGACTAAGGTAGGATTCACGAAGGATTGCACGGAGTCTAAGAGTAGTGTAAGACTCCATGCAGCCTTCGCGATCCAGGAACAGCCCAAAGTCCGTGTAAGAGACCAGCTAAAACGTCTCTTACACGGAGTGGGCGTGGATAAGCTAATCACCTCACTTGCAGCCAAATAGCATGCAAATGAGGATGATTAGCAATCTAGGAAGCCCAAAACAGCCCGTGTAAGAGCCGTTTTAGCTGCAGAAATGTACTCAGTTGACAACTGAGTACGTTTCTGCAAAAACCACAATGGAGCCATGTCAGCTCCAAATAAAGGGTGCGTATGTGTCAGGCAGCATGCCAATGGCCAAATATGTGGCCATTGGCAAGGTAACCTGATGTAAAAGTAATAAAAATAAATGTTTAAACCCAGCGCAGCCCTGCGCAAACGGGCTGCGCTGTATAAAACATAAAAATGAAGGTTATAAACCCACAAATGTGGGTTTTATGCAATACATGGATTTTCAATGCAGGGACCAGCAGACCAAAAACAACATGGCCACCGTGTAGTGGTTGCTAAGGGGGGAAGCTGAGTCTAAGAGATGTAACTAAGCATTAGCAGGCAATCTGATGCAAATGAGTGTTAGGATACTGAATTCCACTGTCACATAGCAAATTAGCACATTCTGAGTAGTGTAAGAGTTACAGAAGGGGGAGGAACAGAGTAGGAGATAGGTGACATCACAGGGGGGAATGGCAGAAAGAAATGCAGTTCATTGGAGGTCAAAGTTACATGACAGATGTCAGACACATATCATGGAAAGAGGAGTGCCACAACATAAGCATGGGAAAGTCAAGAAATGGAAGGTGTACACTGTTACCTACACCAACGTTTCTTGCTGGGCGTGCATGCGCACGTGTGCGCGCCATGAAGTGCGAGTAAGACAGTGTGCGCGCGTGTAAGGCAGACTGAGCATGTGGGAGCGTGTTGGTAGCTGTTTAACAATGTTTGCGCAGGTGTGCGCACATGTAGGGCAGACTTAGCATGTAGAAGCCTGTTGGCAGACCTGTAACACTGTTTGAGCTGGTGTGCGCGCGTTTTAACCCGAATAAGACGATTCTGAACCGTGTAAGCATGTGTGCGCGCGTGTAAGCCACTGTGAGCGTGTTTCTGCTGGTATACACGCTGCTCCCCCCTGCGGAAACAGAAAGGAAACAGGAAGCAACATAATTAGTAGGAAGCTACCAGGGAATACTGCTGGAGATAGCAGGTGAAAACAATTAGAAGCAGGCAATTACACAGGCAGATAGTTAGGTAGGGGTTTGAATCCTGCAAATGCTCAGTGTGTGTGTGTGGGTGTGTGTGTGTGCAAGTCTGTGGGAGGGAAATGTCCCATTTGGCAACTGGGAAAACACACTACAGGATGCACATTTCCCTTTCTAAACACTAATGATGTCAGCACCCTATAAATACAGCAGGAGAAGGAAAACTTCCCAGTAATGTGAATAGCGCGCTCCGCTAATGCGTCCGTCTCAAGTTTCATGCATCTTGAGGTTTAGACTTCTGGCGTTGGGTAGCATTACTCTTAGTTTCTTATCCCTTGTGATACCTATGAAGGTGGGTTTGTCATTTGAGCCTTGCCTAACATAGGCACTATGGGGGTAGGAAGAGCCTTTGCCAATATCTGAAAGCCCAGGGGTGACAGGTGCAGGCCGTCCCTAACGAAGCAGGTGGTTCAACAGAAGATGAATATGTGAGGGTGTAGTGCCTGTGATTAGTTAGCAGTAGCATATATGACTGCTCACATGGACACATGCCAGGCAAGTCATATGCAATGTGTCACAGGCAATGTACATGTGAACAGGACAAACAGTGACATTCTGTGAAGTGAGACATGGACATACATATAGTAAGCTAAGCAGATGGCACTAGGAGTCCACAGAAGCTCTATAACTATGCATTGCAGGTGGGATCAGTATTCCAGGGTAATTGCAAGCAAACATGCATGCAAACAAAGCTACAGTAAACAGGGCTGCATGTAGTCCATTGTACAACAAACAAGCTGTACCACTTCCAGTAGGTAACACTGCAAATATGCAGGCACTATGCACATGTACATGGAAATACACGGGTCAGATGGCTACGGTCCAGTCTCAGCAAACACAAGTGTACAGACCATGTACTGTCAGGATGTACAATAACTGGATGGAAACCCATGTGCTCATACCTGCAGTAATACACATGTCAAATAACAGACACTGAGCCTTCACTCAGTGATTCCATACTTAGTAGGATGTATGCTACCTGGCCTGCCACCACAGTATCCCTGACATATATGGGGACTCTCCCTCCTGTGACAGTTAGTTTTGTGTGTTGGGGCTGGCTAGCATGGTATGAGATGTGAGCTTGCAGTGCTAGGGTGCTCCTGTGTGTCCTGTACCAGTCGTGTAGTACTGCACACATATCAACATCCTCAAACATCCGCATTGCAGAGTCCAGTGTGGGCAACATGCCACTTGCAGTTTACATGTCCATCATTGTGTATTACTACATTCATTACCTTATCCCCTGTGCTACCTATGTATGTAGCCTTCTGTTGACATCCTTACCACCAGTATGCCAACATGTGCAGATGATACACTATGGTACTTACCATGGGTGTAGACAACAGTATATGACAATCACACCCTTACTCCATCAGGCATGCTGTGATATACCCACAATTAATTCAGCACACAGTACTGCTAACAACATGATACTATTACTACACGTCTATGTGGTCACCCTGTGCATCAGCAACATGTTAACCTGTACCTGCACAGTTGTTACAGATTGCAGGAGGTGGCACAGTTTCATCATATGCACAGGGTGTGAACTTGGTATGCCTGAGTCAGCCACCAATACCACCGATTGACATGTATGTGTATGTGTGTTGGAGAGGGACAGTAGTAGAAGGTGGGGCAATGTTGATGCAGTGTGTGCGTGTATGCGGTAGCCCTAGGTGTTGTCAATTCGCATGTGTGTATGGATGCACACAGTTCCACCTCATGGCTGCCATATACTGGTGTTTGTGGACAGCCACAGACTGTACCTGCCAGGTAATACAGATCAGTGTCTCTGGCCACGGACACGGTACCTGTGCCTTGCAGGGGTGCTACGGACCGTATTCGGTACCAACTCAGACTGGGTACTGTCATCAGAAGCAGGTGTTCATTGACTGGACAAAGATCCCTGTCGGGCCTGGCCAGAGCCACGTGCACGTGGTCTCCTGGGGCGGTCTGATGACAGCACAGACCCAGCATTGCTGGGGCTGCTGCTGGCACTATGGGGGTGGCCGTGGCCCTGTTGTTGTCCGTGACGACTGCCAGCTGCTGCTGTTGCTGGCATACAGCCACGTCGACGCCTCAACCGTCCACCATCGCCCTGGCTCATGGACATGTAGTTGTGGAACCGGTCTAATATGTCCCCACAACATCTGTCTATGACATCGGTGAAATTACAGATGGCAGCCGCAATGTCACGCATACTGTCAGTCATGGCTGTGTGACATGCTGTCAGCTCCCTCAGACCCTGTCTGGTGTACCGTTCCATACGTGACTGTGCCTGCATGACAGCCCAAAACATAGCTGAGGTTGTAAGACCTCTGTGGGCATGTCTGACAGGGGCAGTACGCCTACGGATGCTCACACGAGAACCCCTGGACATCTGTCTGTGTGGTACCATCTCTGGGCCATGCCCATGGCTGCTGTGTGGGGAGGCATGTGCCACAGATACCACATTACCCTGGTCAATGCCCACTGTATGCTGTCCATCACCTAGGGACATTGGTGACAAAGGGTGTATTGGCAGGATAACTGTGCGCATTGATGGGGTCGACAGCTGTGTACTGTCAATCGGCTGACCAATGGCGGACCCTGGCATACCTTCCTGTGCCATTACACAGATGTCATCATTATCAGTACCCATAGCACCTGATTCAGGTTCCCTGCTACATGACACCAGAGCAGCACCAGAACCTGTGGGAGGGAAACAGGAAACACAGTTTAGAATGTCTACACATTACCAGTGATGCACACATGCACACAGGCGCACATGCACATATGCACAGGTGCACACATGCGCACATGCACAGGTGCACACATGCACAGGTGCACACATGCACACATACACACATGCACACATGCACAGGTGCACACATGCACACGTGCACACATGCACACGTACACATGCACACAGTTTCACACAATTGTACAGTACTCAGTATGCGTGATATCAACACACAGACACAGACACACCTACATGCATACAAAGAGCACTACTAAGTGAGCCTAATATTACTATTACTATCAAGACTATTACAGGTATTGTTAATACACACTCACCAGCATGGATAGGCTGCATTGCTGTTACACCTGAGGCACCTGCAGACGTGAAGAAACTAATGTCAGTGGGCACAACTGTGCCATTGTTACTGAGTATGATACAGGTCAGTAGTACAACAGTCACCTTTCACAAGTCAGCTGCTAATATTGAGGATATCACACTTGCACATTAAATACTATGGTGACAGCTACAAACCAAGGACACACCTCACACATGCATTAACTACCAGTGTACACAACAGTCAACTATACATATGGCATCTTACCTGCACGCTCACTGTCTTGCTGCTGCGTGGCTCCAGCCTCCATCATAATGCATGTCTGCTGCTGTTGTTGTTGCTGGCGGACTGGAGCCACTACACTCATGAGTAGTCCCTCCAGTCTGGTGAGTGGGGGATGTGTAGCCACCCCACCACCTGTGGCGACCTGTTGCCTGTGGATATCCGACACACGCTGACAGACATTTCTGATTAAATCACTGCAGTGATGTCGTTCCTGCTCATATGTCCTATTATGCGTGCCTATGTCATTTACCCGACGGACCAGGTCTTGCCACAGTGCAGCCCTCTCCTGCTGATTCTGGCTGGTGCGGGAAAAGAGTATTGCATAATCCCGCACCAGGCTCTGATGTATCTCCTCATCCCCAGCTGTGGAGTAAGCGGGATTCCGCGGGTGACCCATGTACCTGAAAAAGAAAATAACCTGCTATCAGCAATATATGTCAGCAGAATTTGGCACACATACTACACATGCTACTCGACTGTTATGATACAACATATCTCACATATATAGCATCTGTCTGTCTGTTGGTGGATACACATGTAAATGGCCAGGTATCAGTGCTCAGCCAGAAACTGTGCAACAGTACCTGGCACACTCCATACAACATACTACCAAACCCCAGCAGTCAGAACACTGATTCAGGTCAAGAGCACCTCCTCACTCTGGGGGTTTGTATCTAGGTACTGTATGGCCTACATCATCAACTACTGTGAGCTGACCACAAAATAATTGCCCTGGATATAGATATCCCACCTCCACCACCTGCACAAACGACTATAGTGAATAACATTGCAGATGCAAACTTTACACTTTGTAACAGTGACATGGTATCCTTTCAGCCCAATGGGCCAGTGGCAGATACAACCCACAATGCTGACCCCTACACAAATGCTTTCTACAGACATCTCCGAGAATGCATGGATCATGCAATCCCATATATGACCAAGACACTCTCCACAAAGGGAGAGCATCCTGTCTGGTGGACCCCAGCCATAGACAGATTGTATTACAGAAGATGGAAGCTACTGCAAGACAGAGCATAATTCCATAAAGGGAAGGCATGTCTGAGCAGCACTAGTAAGGATCTATTTTCCATCATACAAACATCCATGGGCAACTTTGAGAGGGAAATCAAGAGGGACACTACAGATAACCAGAAGGCCTTCTTCAGTTATGTTAGCAACCTGGTCAGAATCCATCCTCTATGCCCATAGTTAGTACACAACAACAAATATTTCACTGAAACCACAGATATTGACAACACTGTGGCAGACAGGTTTAGTGCAGGTGTCACCCCGCCCTCTCCCCCAAAATAAGACATAGTTATCCCAGCTGACTGTAACCTCCCTGTCATCACAGATGTCCAGGTGAGAGCCGCCTTCATGAAAGCAGAATACACATGACTGGGACCTGATGGTATCCCCAGTTGCATGCTACATAAAATCTGACAGGAGCTAAACACACATATAGAAGTGCTATGTAACACTAGCCTGACTACAAGATATGTACCTGTACACTGGCGCACAGCAGCAGTGGTTCCACTTCACGAAGGAGGCACCTCAACATACCAATACAATACAACCCAATACATTACATTACAATACAATACTATACAATATGCTATTGCCCCTGGGACTACAGCAGCATACTGTTCTGCTACCCTGACCATTGTGACACATGTGGTGTGATGGTACCTGCTGCTGTCACACAGTTACACAGGGTGACTCATATGGCATATTACCTATCTGACTAACATTCAGCAGGGGTATGTGTGACGTACTCATGGGGAGTCTTGCTTCTTAACACTGTGTGGTTTATTGCAGGGTATGTCTTATCTGTGGGTAGGAACTTTTACCTGCACATGTGCCCTCTATTGCAGTGGCATGGACGACACACAGCAGTCATTTAGGTTGTGGATGGTGTGAGGTGTTACTATGGTTGTTGGACATCTGTCATGGGTGTGACTTACGTATGTAAATCCGGGAGTGGTAACCTCTATGTGGGTAGTATGTGTGTACTCTGTGGTGTTGTCAGTCACTGTGCATTGGTAATGTATTTGAGTGCATTGTCACAGTGTTGTACATGTCACTGTGTCCTTCTCCATATCTGTAGCTGTCATGTGAGGTCCATACCATGGCATCCATTATGTGGTGTGGAGGGGTACACTGACCTACATGTCCATAGCTGACACACCATGTCTGCTGACACATACCATGTGCAGGTATTCCAGGAATAGTATGCCACTGTGAATATCATTGGGGCCACTATTGTACACATTTATGACCCTGTTCACCCCTGACACATGCAGTGGTGGGCAGCCAATCACATATCTGGTGGTTACTGGTGTAGGTGATTTGAAATGGGGTATGGTACTCCGGTTTTGACACTGGTGTTCACTCCATGCCTTTGTCACCAGGCACCTGTTGCAATACATCTGTACACATGTGCCTCACTCAGAATATATATACATCTCTCTCTCTCTCTATATATATATATATATATATATATATATATATATGTATATAGATATATCTATATGTATATATATATATATATATATATATATATATATATGTCTGTATACATATACACATATATATATTGATGTACATATATTGCTATAGATGTGGAGGGGGGGGACACAGACGGGGTGAGAGTGACAGAGGGGGTGGGACAGGGGGTGTTGAGGTCGTCATATAGTCATACCTGTAGATAGTCAGATCAGTCTGTCTATGTATATGTATCTACATATATCTATATCTGTATGTGTGCATTACATATATATGTTTGTACATATTCTATCTATCTACATCTGTCTATGTATTCCTACATCTCTCTCTATGTATGTATACATATATGCATATATATATATATATATATATATATATATATATATATATATATATATATACATACATACATATTTTGACATACATACATATCCATATGATAGACAGGTATATCAACATGTTTGTCTACCATACTGTATACACACACTAACATACTGCTAAACATACATAACTGTGGAACCTACTTTGTACATTGCACTACAACCTACAGTCGACCTACATTGATATGTGCACATAGATGCTCTCACATACAAATGTATGTACAGCCTTCACTGATAGTTGCTGTATGTCCCCTGCCCTTTACACATCTTCATATACATATGGATACAGACCAATGACACATATGGAGGGTTCACAGTATGTAGACCTTTATAGTATTACTTTACATTACCTGTGTTTGTCACAGCTGCTTGTGTTGCCGTCTGGTTTTCTGTCCTGCTGCTCCACTTCCCAGTTGTCAGCTTTCAGGTGGCTGTTGCTGAACAGTTTTGTTTGTGTCTGCTTAATTTCAATTTTCTCTGTCTCTCTCTCTCTCTCTCTCTGTCTATCTGTCTCTCACGTCCTCCTCAGGGTGCAATGAAAGTATTACATGTGTGGACTGGGAGTACAGCATACATTTGTAGGTATCTGCATATGCCCATGTGATGGCCTCTGCACCAATTGTTAGCCAGCATTTGCTAATTGCATGCAGCCAGTTGTGTACTGATTGCAGTTCTCACTGTGATTTCAGAACAGTGCTATAAAAAGGTATGTGAGATAGGCGTAGCCCTTTCAGATTTTAAGGGCAGGGACCATGCTGGTATGCTGTGGACATTGTTCTGTGAGTGTAAAGGTTGGTATCTCTCTCATATTTCCAGCTGTGTTGTAGATTAACATTCATCCATTCATTTCTCCAGTTTCCTGTACTAACTGTGTATGTACATTGACACCTACAACTACTACTACTGTTAATGTGTGTGTGTGTGCTTTCCTTTCACTTTTGCTTGCACTTTGTTGCTAAGGCTTCAATATTTGCCCTTTACAGTCACTACTTGTATGCCTGCTAGGTGTCCTGACTGTAGTGTGCTGCTGTAGCTTTCCTATTTTCCATGTACATTCACACCTTGGAATGCTTGCTATATCTGCTAGGGTGTTACAGCATGCAGTGTGGTCTGGCCATGGTGTGGGCCTTGACATCTATTAGGGTATTTGAGTATGCTGCTGAGCAGGCCCCAGAGACTCTCAGGTTCATCTGTTATCTGCCTCATGGAATGGTACATATCAGTGGGGTACACCCATTAAATTGTCTGGTATGCTGCAGTTGTGACTGTGGGTTAGCATGAACATATGTATAACTACACTTATTCTGCCATGCAAGTGGTGAATACTTTCAGGACTCCGTAGTTACCATTGCATGTGTTGTTACACCTTTCTGCCTACTGTTTGTACATTTCACATGGAGTCTGTGGGGCATCCCTGTAAGTCATTCACTGTTGCTATGTCTAGGCTCTTAACTATTCAAATATGGTGGTGTCAGACCTCTCATGTGTACAAATATTTGCAGGTTGTCCACATTTCTGCCTCATATTTTGGTCAATATCTCATGCACAGCTTTTTCTGGCAAATCACTCTGGGCTCAAGTCAGAATATAGTGACAAACATTCAAGTTTCAGACTTCATACCCTTCCAAACATCCCACAAAATGCAGACCCTGTTACTCTCTGAACTGTCTGCGTTTGTTGTAACATTATTTGTAATGTGTCCCTGGTTTTGGGCCTTTGCTCCACATATTTTATTACTTGGTCCGGATGTGTTCCTGTAAGAGGCTGCGGGGTATGGGCAGTGATTATCCTGCTGTGAGTATGTGTGTGGCTTGCAAGGTGCTACAGTGACATTATTACCTACTAGCTACCAACTAGCATGGCTGTTTCTGTTCACACACTACTATTATGGAAATCTATTAGTTTTGACAGTAATTCTAAATGACATGCTTTGTGTACTACACATCCTATATTCCCTTTACATTCATTCCTACTATTACATGATATATTTATTTTAGCACAATGTTCTTGTATAAGAGTCATGGCTTAGTGGTAAGTCATGCAGACTGTTTCCAAGGTCCTGGGTTCGGGACTGCCAGTGGGATTTTATTTTGCTTCTGAACTGACTACAGGACCTGTCAATCAAAGTGACTAAGGCACTTTTAAGCAGTTGTAACCGGGTTAGCGCTGGTTTGCGCGGAGCTCACGCATGCGCACTGGCGTTTAGCTCCACGCACACACGTGCACACCCGCTTACAACCGCTTAAACGTGCTTACTCTTGCGGACACCCGCGCTATTTTCTTTGAAAGAAATGAAAATGGGGAGACAGGAAAGTGGTGAAAAAGGAGTCACAAAGAGGGTAAGACAGTAGGGAAACAAGCTTGGGTTTTGCAGGAGAGATGTAGGTAAGGCCCATAGCTGCCCATTCCTTCATCAGCAACAGCTGTGCATATGTTTGTAATTTGGTGTGACATTTGATACCTTCCATCCCTGAGAGAGGTGTAAGGACAACATTAATACTTGTTGTACAGCCAATTGTAATTGATAGTTTCCATGTCTGGTAGACATATCTTCGGAATGGGCAGCTATGTATGGGGCGTAATTTTTTTGTGGGTACAGAGTGCCCTTTTTTTTTTTTCAGGTGAGAGTGGTATGTCAGGTGAGGGAAGTCGGTATAGCTGGGGAGGTAGGTTGGGTAGGTCAACAGACAAGATAAACAAGACGCATACAGGGGCGCTGTATGACACGTGTGAGGGGGTTACACAATTGACGGGGACGGAGGTTTGGATATCCAGAGCCCATGAGCCCACAGATGGCAACAGTGGAACTGATATCCCCACCCATGGGCAGTTGCCACTGTTCCTTCACTGCCCAGGACGGGGCTGTGCTGGGGGCTGTGTAGGCCGGGTAACAGGCATGCCCGTAAGTTGTGCCACCTGTGCCTCAAGCTGGCGTAGGGGCTCAAGAATAGAGTCCCGGATCTCCCTACGCACCGCAGTCTGGACGCTACGGAGGGTGAGTGGTAGTTCTCCTCTGGCCACGCTTGCAGAGGGGGGACGGGCCCCATCCCCTGCAGCGCTTCCACCCGCCGGTGGCACAGGGCTACCGGAGGAGGGTCCAGACTGGGCACTAGTGCCAGGTGCACTCGTCAGCAGAGGTGGGAGTGGTGGGTCCGCTGGAACCCTTCTTCCCTGTCGTTCTATGTTATGCATTATGTCATGACAGTTTGGGTTAGTAACATACAATACCATTCGCAATTAGCAAGCATAACACATGCATAATTTGAACAGCAATACACAGTCCAACAACATGCAGGGTTGATTGATAGCAACAGGCCATCAGGTTTGGATGTATGAACAGGGCAGATGCATCAACGGACATGCAAATATTTAGGACCCATCAGGACAAATGTCCAGGGGTGTTAATTGTGATTGCACCTACCATTTTCACGTGGAATGGATTATATGTGGTTATAGGGTGGGGTGAAGAAAATATTATTAACACCTTCGAATACCAATACATATGCTGTACATTTCTAATAGCTACAGATATATACCCACTACTGTTCTAACTACAGTTTCCTATATGATAACTACTTCACTTTGGTGATAGGACTGTTACTGCTACATCAATATACATTTTATTGTTATTCATACACGTTCATATCTGGCTTTGTTCAGCAACATCATCCTGCTACATTTGCTTTATATTGCTATAGACAACTGTGGATGTTTGATATTTCAGACAATCATACTATCTGCATATTGCAGACTGAGAGCAACATATCCAGATTTTAGGGTACACATTCCAGCTGCAGCAACACTTTGGACACATTTCAAAGTTTGGTTCTACTTGTCACATTCATTTCATTCTGTACTGACTGCAGTATACTTTATACAGGGGTTATTACTACTTTATTGGTGGATTCATAACTCTTTTTAACACCCTCTCACTTGTTTTCATTTTACTGTTCAGGATGGTACTTACTTCTAGGCTTTTTTGACATGTTTTACCTGTAGTTATTACAATCCTTTCCAGCAGTCTCACTTCTGTCATGTTTCAGTATTTCAACAGGGATATGTTTCACACATGTGAGTTGCTCATCTTCTGCAGCTGTACTTTTCAGTCTGCTGCAGGTTGTGCACTATGATATTATAGGTGGGGCATCTTTATTTCAGAATTTATTTCAGACATTTTCATTTTTCTGTTTGGATTTCAGACTGCAACACACTTTTGTAATCAAGCAATACTTGCAAATACTTTCACACTGTTACTTGCACATTTTATTACTTAGTGACTACACTGCACTCTTTTGCTAACTGTCATACTTTTATATTTCTTTACAGTTACTGGGAGTGGATTACTGACCTGCCTGGTGGCGCAACTGCACCAGCCTATCACCATAGGCTCGACGGTTCGCAGAACGGACACCTGCAGCTGTAATATAAATGGAGTAATATTGGAATACACATCTCCATAATATCAGCTAATTTAATTTCTTACATACATAATTAAATGTAACTTACTATTGGGCATTTGCCGGGCCTCCTGGATCCAAAGGTTCAATTGGTCCTGCTTGCGTCTCTTCAGGTCCGCATGGTGGTGACGGACCTGCTCACCAGTCCTTGGAATCCCTGTGGCACTGGTAAGATCATGAGCCAACCGGTCCCACGCCTCAGCCCTATATGCTCCCCACAGGACCTGGCCCTGCATGAGTTGGGCCTCATGATTGTGGACTAGGAGCCAGACCATGTATCTGGACTCCTCAATGCCCCACCTCTGTGCTCGAAAGCAACTACCCTCACCTACACCTGACATTCTGGCTGCAAGTCAGTTCTACAATCGTTTATGCTGTGTATTCCCGCATATGGGGCTTATATATGCTGTTTTTCCCCGCACTTATCTGTGATTGGCCATTTTGGAATTGTATCCACTTCACAAAACCTGCTTTGTCATGCTCCACTTTCTATTCATTCCTATATATTTGCTATTACTGCATTTCTGTGTACAGCTGTCGTAGCTTAGTGGTTCAGTACCTTGACTATGGTGCATGGTATCCTGGGTTCGAACCTGGCCACTGCTTTTTATATTTTATGACTGTCTAGACAGGCTAGGGGGTGTGTCTGTGTAAAGGCAGTTTTGTTACAGCTTGCTCAACGTTGCCCGCTGGTTAGCTTGTTAGCGCGGTGCAAACGGGGTGCGCTGGCTTACGCCTCATTTGGCTGTCAGCACGCATAGTATGCTCAGCTCAGCAAGGGGCACACAGTTTGAGCGTGTGAAACCACTGCTCAGCTACGGGCACTCATTTTGCACCTGTTAAACCACTGCTCACCTACGGGCAGATGCACTCACCTTGTTAAACTGTAGATCAGCTATAGGCACATCTGACACTTTTTTTATTGTTTTGTTACCTCACATTTCTTCAAAATAAATGGACTATTTCATTACATTTTACATAAAATGTAATTTTATATGTGTACATGTTTGTCAGGGACTTGTTTCGTGCTTATTTTGCTAAAAATAAAAGTTGGTGGTGTGGGGGCTCAAACCATGAATGCCTGCTCTTGAGCTGACATCTCTACCGCTACACTATTGCTTCTTGGCTTGCTTTGCATATTTAATTCTTATATGTTTTCCCATTGACTGCTAACTGTAGCTGCGCTACGGGCATGCCCACGCAAACGAGTGCACTCACGGGCAAACATCTTTACAATTTATTCATTTATATATTTTCTGTTCATAGTCTGTGGGGGCATGTGTTGTGTTGTGTTTATTCACATTTCCGTGGACTCTGTCGTGGGTGTTTACTTTGGGCACTTTTACTCTTCTGGGGGCGTGTCCGCTTGCAGGGCTCGGCCTACGGACACGCCCCCTACTGTCTTACACGGACCGTGTTAGACTTAGGTGTGATTCAGCATGCTCTCATGAATATGCAGAGCATGCTGACATCACTCAGTTTAACTGCAGCCTCCGTGTAAGAAATTCAAGAGGGTAACCTTTGTTTAACAACATATCCTTCAGAATTATACATTCTTCTGAAAAAGCTCTAAATCTGACACCATTCATGCTAACTGCTCCAAATGCTTTTCCACCACAGCGTTTCTCTGGTGGAATGGGTGCCAACTTTCAAAATGTAACAGAATTGACTATACTGTAAGTTTTGGAGCTATTTTGCATCAACTATAGGCCATAGGCGGGGGGTGGAGGGTTCCTTAAGTCTTTATGAATTTTTGGGATTCCAAAAATTGATAAATCTATGGAAAATAGTTCTTGATGTAATTGCATTCCTCTATAGTAAGAAGGTTGTCAAGTAGTAGATCATACAGGACCCCATCAATTTTCGCATATTTGATATTCAGCTGATTTCTACTACTTTCCTCATACTGGTCAGTGAACACAACGGACTCCAGCCTCCATTTTGCTTATGTAATCAATTCTATCCATCACCACAATCCCCCCATCCTTACTGGGTTTCATACATCTAATTGCATGGTTGTTACTAACTTCCTTGAGTAAATCCCATTCATGACTAGACAAGTTATGAAACTTTATATAAATTTTAAAAAATAGTTTTTACAGTTTTAATAAAATTATAATAAAATTATTATAAATTTTTGACAGTAATATTTAGAATAATATGTTTATAGATATACGGCAGGATTCACAAAGCCTCCATGTAAGAGTTACAAGTCTTACACGGAGGCTGCAGTTAAACGGTGTGACGTCAGCATGCCATGCATATTCATGAGGGCATGCTGACTCACACCCAAGGCTAACACTGTCCGTGTAAGAAAGTAGGGGCGTGTCCTGCAAACGGACACGCCCCCAGAAGAGGAACAGTCCCGAAAGTAAACCCACACGACAGAGTCCGCGTAAATGTCAACAAACACAACACAACACATGGCCCCACAGACTACAAACATAAAAAGTAAGAATGAACATGTTATATATTTTTTTATAAGTTCTAAAGATGTTTGCCCGTAATTGCGCTCGTTTGTGCGGGCGTGCCCGTCGCTTAGCCACAGTTAGCAGTCAGTGGAAAAGCATATAAGATCTAAATATGCAAAGTAAGCCAAGAAGCAATAGCGTAGTGGTAGAGACGTCGGCTGAAGACGAGGCAGTCACGGTTCGAGCCCCCACAACATCAATTTTTATTTCTAGTGAAATAAGCACGAAACAATTCCCTGACATATATGTACATAAATAAAATTATATTTTATGTAAAATGTAATGAAATGGGCCATGTATTTTGAAGAAATGTGAGATAATAAAAAAAAAATAAAATGTCAGAAGTGCCTATAGCTGAGCTACACTCTAACACGCTGAGTATATCTGCCCGTAGGTGAGCAGTGGTTTAACATGTGTAAAATGAGTGCCCGGGGTTGAGCAGTGTTGTAACACGCTGAAACTGTGTGCCCATAGCTGAGCTGAGCATAATATGCGTGCTAACAGCAAAATGACAGGTAAACCAGCATAACCCATTTGCGTGGAGCTGCACACCGCGCCAACAAGATAACCGGCGGGCAACGTTGAGCAAGCTGTATCAAAACTGCCTTTACACAGACACACCTCCTAGCTTGTGTAGACAGTCATAAAAAAAAAAACAAAGCAATGGCCAGGCTCGAACTCAGGATACCATGCACCATAGTCAAAGCACTGAACCACTAAGCCATGACAGTTGCTCTTAGAAATGCAGTATTAGCATATATATATAGGAATGAATGGAAAGAGAAGCATGACAAAGCAGGTTTTGTAAAGCTGATACATTTCCAAAATGGCCAATCACAGATAAGTGCGGGAAAAACGGCATATATAAGCCCCATAGGCGGGAATACACAGCATAACTGACTGTGGAATCGATTTGCAGTCAGGATGGCAGGGGTAGGAGAGGGTAGTTGCTTCCGAGCACAGAGGTGGGGCATTGAGGAGTCCAAATATAAGGTTTGGCTCCTCGTCCATGATCATGAGGCCCAACTCATGCAGGGCCAGGTCCTGTGGGGAGCATACAAGGCTGAGGCATGGGACCGGTTGGCACATGATCTCACCAGTGCCACAGGAATAGCAAGGACTGGTGAACAGGTCCGTCACCACCATGCGGACCTGAAGAGACAGAAGCAGGACCAAATGAACCGTTTGATCCAGGAGGCCCAGCAAATGCCCAACGCCCCACTACTGAGTAAGTTACATGTAATTATTTATGTAAGAAATTAACCTAGCTGATATTATGGAGATGTGTATTCCAATATTACTCATTTATATTACAGCTGCAGGTGCCCATTCCATGAATCGTTGAGCCTATGTCGATAGGCTTGTGCGGTTGCGCCACCAGGCAGGTTAGTAATTCTCTCCCTGTAACTGTTAAAAAATATAAGTATGACAGCTTGCAAAAGAGTGCAGTGTAGTCACTTATTAATAAAAAGTGCAAGTAACAGTGTAAGAGAGATTCTGCTAGTACTGTGTGATTACATAAGTGTGATGCAGCCTGTAATCCAAAAATAAAAATGAAACAAGTATGAAATAAAGATGTTCCACCAGTAATGTAATAGTACATAACCTGCAGCAGGCTGTAAATTACAGCTACACAAGCTGAGTAAAACACGTGTGAAATATATCCCCGTTTAAAATCTGAAACATGACACAAATGAGACTGTTGGAAAGGATTGTTGTAACCATGTAAAACATGTCAATAAAGCCTAGAATTAAGTACCATCCTGAATTGTAAAAATAAAACAAGTGAGAGTGTGAGAAAGAGGTATGAATCCACCAATAAAGTTGTAATAACTCCTGAATAAAGTATACTGCAGTCAGTACAGAATGAAATGAATGTGACAGGCACAACCAAAGAGTGAAATGTGTGGAATAAAGTACTGAAGCTGAAATGTGTGTCCCACAATTTGGATATGTTGCTGTACGTTTGCAATATGCAGATAGTATGGTTGTATGAAATACCAAACATCCACAGTTGTCTAGAGCCATATAAATCAAATGTAGCAGGATGCTGTAGCTGAACAGAGCCAGATGTGAATGTGTATGAATAAAAATGCAATGTATATTAATGTAGCAGTAACATTCCCATCATCAACATGCGTAAATTTACACATAGGAAACTGTAGTCAGATCTGTAGGGTGTATATATCTGCAGCTAGTAGAAATGTACAGCATATGTATAGGTATTTGAAGTTGTTAATGAAATATTTCTTCACCCTACCCAATAACCACAAATAATCCATTCCACATGAAATGGGTATGTGTATTCACAATTAACTCCCCTGGACATTTGTCCTGTTGGTTCATACATATTTGCATGTACGTTGATGCATGTGCCCTGTTCATACATCCAAACCTGATGGCCTGTTGCCATCAATCAACCCTGCATGTTGTTGGATTGAGTATTGTTGTTCAAATTATGCATGTGTTATGCTTGCTGTTCAATGGCTTGAATTTATGGGTGTTTGGTTAATGGGAATACTAATGCATGCTGTTTCAACTAATTGTGAATGGTATTGCACGTTACTAATCCAAACTGTCATAAAATAATGCAAAACATAGGACAGGGAAGGCGGGTTCCAGCGGACCCACCTCTCTCACCTCAGATGGCGAGTGCACCTGGCAGTAGTGCCCAGGCCGGACCCTCCTCCGGTGGCCCTGTGCCACCTGCAGGTGGAAGCGCTGCAGGGGATGGGGCTCGTCCCCCCTCTGCAAGCATGGCCAGAGGAGAACATCCACTCACCCTCCGTAGTGTCCGCCTTGTGGTGCGTAGGGAGATCAGGCATTCTGTGCTTGGGCCCCTATGCCAGCTTGAGGCACGGGTGGCACAACTCACGTGTGTGCCTGCTGCCCGCCCTACACAGCCTCCAGCACAGCCCCATCCTGGGCAGTGAAGGCACAGTGGCAACTGCCCATGGGTGGGGATCTCAGTTCCACTGTTGCCATCTGTGGGCTCATGGGCTCGAGATATCCAAACATCCGTCCCTGTCAATTGTGTATCCCCCCCACATGTGTCATACACCACCCCTGTATGCGTCTTGTTTGTCTTGTCTGTTAACCTCCCCTACCTACCTCCCCAGCTATACCTACTTCCTGTACCTGACATTCCATTCTCTCCTGAAAAAAAAAAAAAAAAAGGCACTCTGTACCCACAAAAAAATTACGCCCCATACATAGCTGCCCATTTCGCACACGTCTGCTGGACATGTAAACTGGCAATTACAATTGGCTGTACAACAAATATTGTTGTCCTCACCTCTCTCAGGGGTGGAAGGTTTCAAATTTCACACCAAATTACAAACATATGCACAGCTGCTGCTGATAAAGAAATGGGCAGCTATGGGTCTTTCCTACATCCCTCCTGCAAATCCCGAGCTTGTTTTCCTACTGTCCTACCCTCTTTGTGCCCCCTTTTTCACCACTTTCTCATCTCCCCATTTTCTTTTCTTTCAAAGAAATTAGCGCGGGTGTGCACGAGAGTAAGCACTTTTAAGCAGTAGTAAGTGGGTGTGCGCTTCTGTGCGCTTAGCTAAGCGTGTGTGCGCGAACCTAAGCGACAGTGTGCATGCGTGAGCTCCGCACAAACCAGCGCTAACCCGCTTACAACTGCTTAAAAGTGCCTTAGTCACTCTGAATGACAAGACCTGTAGTTTGCTCAGCAGCAAAATAAAATTCCTCTGTCAGTCTCGAACCCAGGACCTTGGAAACAGTAGTCTCCATGACTTACCACTAAGCCATGACTGCATACAAGAACATTGTGCTGAAAGAAATATATCATGAAATAGTAGGAATTAATGTAAAGGGAATATAGCAAGTCTAGTACACAAAGCATGTCATGTATATTTACTGTCAAATCTAGTGGATTTGTAAAATATTACTGTGTGAAGAGAAACAGCCATGCTAGTTGGTAGCTAGTAGGTAATAATGTCACAGTAGCACCTGGCAAGCCATACACATACTCAGGGCAGGATAAACAGTGCCATAGTTGAATAGTTAAGAGCCCAGACATAGCAACTGTGACTGAGTTACAGGGATGTCTCTGATTTGAAAACAAATGATAACTGTGCCCCACTGATTCCCTGTGAAATGTACTAACAGTAGGCAGAAAGGTGTTACAACACATGCAATGGTAACTATGAATTACTTGCACGTCACAAATGGTGTAGTAATACATATGCTCAAAATAACCCACAGTCACAACTGCAGAATATCAGAATATTTCATGGGTGTATCCCACTGATATGTACCATTCCATGAGGCTGATAAAAGATGCACCTGAGAGTATCTGAGGCCTGCTCAGCAGCATGATCAAATACCCTTCTAAGTGTCAAGGCCCACACCATGGCCAGACCACACTGCATGCAGTACCACCCTACCACAACAAACACATAGGGAATTGCTGCTCAAACAGATATAGCAAGCATTACAAGCTGTGAATGTAAATGGAAAATAGGAAAGCCATAGCAACACATTACAGGAAAGACACCTAGCAGGCATACAAGGAGTGAAGAATGTAAAGGGCAAATATTGAAGCCATAGCAACAGATTGCAAGAGCCACTGCTATATACCAGTTACACCACAATTCCCACAGGAAAGCACACACAGCCATATACACAGTATTACTAGTCGTAGGTGTCAGTTTACATACACACTGAGAACAGGAAACTGGAGGAAGGAATACTCGGGTTACAGTACAACATGCATTGCAGTGTCTACAACACAGCCTGAAATATGAGAGACATACCAACCTTTACACTCACAGAACAGTGTCCACAGCATACCAGCATGGTTCCCACCCTGATAATCTGAAAGGGCTACGCCTACCTAACAAACCTTTTAATAGCACTGTCCTGAAATCACAGTGAGAACTGCAATCACTACACAACAGGCTGCATGCAATTAGTAAATGCTGGCTAACAATTGGTGCAGAGGCCATCACATGGACATGTGCAGATACCTACAAAAGCATTCTGTACTCCCAGTCCACACATGCAATACTTTCATTGCACCCTCTGGAGGTAGAGACAGAGACAGAGAGAGAGAGAGAGAGAGAGAGAGAGAGAAAGAGAGAAAGAGAAAGAGAAAGAGAAAGTAAAGAAAGAAAAAAAATATAACAACAAAACAAACAAGTTGACAGCAGGCCAACTATCAGAAAGCCAACGCAAACAGCTGTAACAAACACAGGTAATGTAAAGTACTAATATAATAGTCTACATACTGTGAACCCTCCATATGTGTTATTGGTCTGTATCTATGTATATGAACATGTGCATACGGCAGGGGACATACTGCAACTGTCACTGAAGGCTGTACATACATATGTATGTGAAGGTAGCTATGTGCACATATCAATGTAGGTTGTAGTGCAATGTACAATGTAGGTTGTACAGTAATGGATGTTCATCAGTACGTTAGTGTGTGTATACATATGTGTAAATAAAAAGGATTATATATATATATATATATATATATATATATATATATATATATATATATATATATATATATCATGTATACGTATGTATATCGAGATATGTATGTATGTGTATATATATATATATATATATATATATATAATATGCATATATGTATACATAGATAGAGAGGGATGTAGAAATACATAGACATATATAGTTTCATAGTTTAGTACCAGGCTATCTGCCCTGGGGCATTTATAAGCCTAGCCATAGTGATGTGGCTTTCGCCACCCCGTGTAATGGTACAAAAGTGTACAGAATAGATTTAGAATACTGTGCCTCTGTCTAGCAGTGACACAGTGAATACCCCCCTACATAATAGAATTAGTTTACTGTGCCTCTGTCTAGTAGTGACACAGAGATGACCCCTGGGGTAAACCTACGATCTCCCATCCACTCGTCAAGATTTCTCTTGAAGAGAGTCAGTGAGGGGCTCTGCCTAACATGAACTGGGATTCTGTTCCAGAGTATGGGAAGCCTCTGAGTTATGAATCTGTCGCTCCAGCATGTCCTACTCATATTTGTGCTGAGGTTTAAATCTTTAGCTCTCGTGGTTCTGATGGATTTGGATTTTTTGAGGTGGAGCATGTCCATCAATTCCTGATTGGACATGGCCTTGTACGTCATGCACAGATCACCTCTACGTAGGTGGTATGCTACTGAATAGAGCTGGAGTTTCTTTAGTCTGGCAGCATATGACATATGTTGGAGACCCTTGATCCTCTTGGTGAGGTACTTTTGGGGTCTCTCTAGCTGTTGCAAGTGCCGGGTGAGGTACATACCAAATGGGACATTGTACTCAATCATGGGCCTGATAAGGGAGGAGTATAGGGGTACAATGACCTCCTTTGATCTGGATGTGAATCCCTTCATGATAAGGTGGGCAAGGTAGAAAGTCTTTCTAACCACTTTGGCAATGCGGGTGTCAAACGAGAGGTCACTATCAACTTGGGTCCCCAGGTCTCTGATTACTTTTTCCGTACTCAGTGGGTTACTGTCTATGTGATAATTTGTGGGTACTTTGTTTTTCCCAAAGGGGATGGCTATACATTTTTTGGCATCAAGTTTAAGGCCATGACTCCGGCACCAGTTGCCCGTTTCAGTGAGGCCTTTCTGTAGGATGTATGTGTCAGCTGGTGTATCAACTATGGCGCCTAGTTTGCAGTCATCTGCGAACTTTGTCAGCCACAACCCTCCCATGTTTGCTTTCACATCTGAGAAATAAATGCCGAACAAGAGGGGTCCCAGGACAGAGCCCTGTGGGACACCACTTGTGACTGGCTTTGAGTCTGACATGGCTCCAGCAATTTTGACTTTATGGGTTCTATCCTTTAGCCAGTTTGCAACCCATCTTGTGACATATGGATTTACATTTCAGCTGTTGAGCTTGTCTATGATGCCAGACTTGGGTATTGTGTCGAAAGCTTTAGCCAAGTCCAGGTAGGTTGTATGGACTGCTTTGCCCTCGTCAATGGCTCTAGTGACTGTTTTGAAAAAGTCAACCAGGTTCAAAAGGCAGGATCTGCCCTTTACAAAGCCGAACTGGGTGGGATCAAGTGTCTGTAAGTCCCCAATGTCTCTGTTTATGAGTTCCATAATGATTCTTTCCATAGCTTTGCAGACCAGGCTGGTTAAGCTTATTGAGTGGTAGTTACCAGGGTCTGTAGAGTTACCTCCTTTGTGGAGTGGGACTACTGTTGCTGTATTCCAGTGTTCAGGTACATATCTTGTAGTAAGGCTATGGTTAAATAGCATTTTTATGTGCGGGTTTAGCTCCTCTTGGAGTTCACGTAGCACGCAACCCGGGATACCGTCAGGTCCCACTGATGCTGTGTTTTTAGCTTTGCTGAGGGCGATTCTCACCTGGACATCTGAGATGACAGGGAGGTTACATTCAGCTGGGATAAGTATTTCTTCTTTTGGGGGTGAGGGAGGGGAGAAATTTGCACTGAACCTGTCTGCCAGAATGTTGGCAATATCTGTGGGTTCAGTGTATTTTTTGTCATCGTGAACTAACTCTGAACATATCTGAGGGTTTCCGCCCAGGTTTCTAACATAGCAGAAGAAGGCCTAGTGGTTATCTTTAGTGTTCATAGCGATTTTTCTCTCAAAGTTGGCCTTGCATGTTTTTATGAGAGAACGTAGCTTTCTACTAGTGCTGATCAAAGATGCCTTCTCTTTATGGGATTTTGCTCTGTCGTGCAGTAGCTTCCTTCTTTTGTTATACAATTTGTTTATGGCTGGGGTCCACCAGACAGGACGCCTGCCCTTGGTGGAGAGGGTCTTGGTTTTAGTTGGGATTGCATGATCCATGCATTCTTGGAGATGTCCGTAGAAACCATTTGTGAAGGATTCTGCATTGTGGGATGTGGTTTCCACTGGCCCAGTGGGCTTAAAGGATACCATCTCAGTTTTAAGAAGTGTAAAGTCGGCTATTGAGAAGTTTTTCACTGTAGTCTTTTGTGTTGGGGGTGGAGGTGGGATATGTATATCCAGGGTGATTAGTTTGTGGTCAGATCTCACTAGTGAGGGGTATACTTCCAGTGTGGAGCACATTGTCCCCATGTTTGTGATGATCAGGTCTAGTATATTATCTCCCCTTGTGGGAGGGGTGACTAGCTGTTCCACTGCATTTGAATTTATGAATTCCAGGAACCTTTGGGCTAGGGTGCTTGGGCTAGAATAATGCACCCAGTCTATGTTAGGGTAGTTGAAGTCTCCCAATATGACGGTGTTTGGTGAGACATTCATATCCTCCAATGTCTTCAGGAAGGCTGAATGGGGTTCCTGAGACTGGGAGGGTGGTCTGTAACATGCTACCAGTTGTATAGCAGTTTTGCCTATGGTTAGTTGCACCTGGATGGTCTCTGATGCTTCATGTGTTGCCACTAACCTGGAGGTGTGGGTGTCCTTGATGAATATGGACACTCCCCCTCCCTTTTTGGTTTGGCTCGAGATTTGGGGCCGAAATGCATGATACGAGGTATAGCCTGGTAGCGCTGGGGTGCTCTCAGGAGCCTTGAACCAGGTTTCAGTTACTGCACAGACATCGAGATTGATAGAATATGTACGTACAGATATATGTAATACACACATACATATATAGATATATGTAGATACATATACATATACAGACAGATCTGACTGTCTACAGATATGTCTGTATATGACAATCTCTCTCTCTCTCTGTCCCACCCCCTCTCACTCTCTCTCTCTCTCTCTCTCCCCCTCTCTCCCCATATCTATATCTATATATCTATATCTATATATCTATATATATATATCTATATATATATATATATATAATATATATATATATATATATATATATATATATATACATATATATATATATATACATATATATATATATATATATATATATATATATATATATATATATACATATATACATTTTATTTATTTTATTTTTATTTTACATTTGTTGACCGGGCTAGTCTAGCTGGATACATGTCCATTTTCAGTAGAGGCCCGAGGAGTTAAGCTCCAGAGTTTAAGAAGTACATTTACTATATTACAAGAAAGTAAGGGAAAACAATTTGCAAAGAGTACATACAAAAGTGAGCCAAAAAAAAAATTTACAAGCAAGGTTATCCAGTTAACAATATAAAAGATTAATATAAAAATATTTTTTTTTTTTTTTTCTGTTTGAAGGGGAGGTTAAAAGGGAGAGTGTGTAAGATAAAGGATGAAAGGGAATTGTCTGCAGGCATAGAGTGTTAGTCAGGATTAGTGCAGGGGCACATCCATTGAGATTTGAGGTGGAGTTTAATTTTCTTTTTGAAGAGAGATTTCGAGTGAATAGTGGTAAGTTCAGAGGGGAGCAGATTCCAATGTTTTCCAACAGTGTTGGGAAAGAGGGAATCACCAGCTTTGTTGTTTGATTTGTCAATATTTACAAGAAGTTTGTGTGCAGATCTTAGGGATTTTAGGTTATGGTAGGGGTGGATAAGGGTAGATAGTATAGGTGTTTTGTCAGGTTGATGGAGAATTTGATGGGCAATGGTTAATTGATTGATTTTAAGCTGGTTCTGAAATTCAAGCCAGCCTAGTAGTTTTAGATTGATACAATGGTGGGTTTTGAATGGGTTGCCTGTAGCAAATCTTGCTATATTGTGGTAAGAGTGCTCTAATTTAAGAAGATTTTTTTTAGATAGGTTTGTTAATATGGGGAGGCATAGAGGAGGGAGAGATAAGGTGGGTTTGAGCAATAGTAATTCTAGAGTCAGGAGTGAGGAAAGGTTTGATTCGGTAGAGAGAGCCTATTTTTTGTTCGTATTTTTCAAGGTGTTGTTTATATGTGTATCAAAGTTAAGGTTGTTATCTATGGTAATTCCTAATAGTTTAGTCGTGAGGTCTTGAGATATAGGTGTGCCATTTTTAGAAGATATTGTAAAGTCTATATGAGGAGATTTACTGGAGGGTGTAAAGAGGAGGAGTTTAGTTTTTTTGGGGTTAAGTAGGAGACAGCATTGAGAAAACCATTCTTCAACGGAGTGAAATATGTGTTGTGTAAGGGAGTGAAGATTAGGTACTGTTGTGGCTGAGCAAATGAGTGTGGAATCATCTGCGTATTGAATGCATGTAGCTTGTGGAACTATGTGGTGGAGGTCGTTGATAAACAAAGAAAACAGAAGGGGTCCTAATATAGACCCTTGGGGAACACCAATGGTAACAGGAAGCTGTGAAGATAGGGAGGTTTTCCAGAGAACTGCTTGGTGTCTGTCATTTAAGTAGGATTTGAACCAGTTTATGGGTTGGGTTTCTAGTGACATAGATTGGAGGATATTTATGAGTATTTGGTGGTTAACCATGTCAAAAGCTTTTGAGAGGTCTAGGAAGAGAGCTGAGGAAAGTGTGTTGTGGTTACGATTTTTGTTGATGGTGTCTGTAAAGGAGAGGAGGGCAGTGGTGGTACTATGGGAAGGTCTGAAGCCATGCTGGGTATTAGAAAGTAAGTTGTATTTGAGAAGATGGTTCAGCAGTTGCTTGTGTACAAATCTTTCCATGATTTTTGATAAGGGAGAGAGCAGGGCTATAGGTCGGTAGTTTGAAAATTCAGTAGAATTTCCACCCATGTGAAGTGGGATGATGTGAGATATTTTCCAGAGTTTTGGGACATATCCCTCTGTGATGGTTCTGTTTATGAGTGTGGAAATTGGGTAGGCTATGGAACTGTCTGCTAATTGCAAGTATTCTGCGGGTAATAAGTCAGCAGAGGGGGTACAAGGTTTGAGTTTTTTGATAAGGGAGAGTATGTAGGTTGTGGGAACAGGTTGGAAGAGAAAAGGGGGAGGTGGCTTTAAGTCATAATTAGATATAACGGTGTCATTTGTAGAGAGTTGACTAGCTAGTATATGAATTGTGTTTGTAAAGAAGGAGTTAAAGTTGTTGGCAATTTGGTTGTGGTTCATTGTGTCAGAGCCTTGTGGGTTGGGTGTGGTAGGTTTACTAGGCTGTAGTAGTTCATTTATATTGGCCCAGAATTTTTGTGGGCAATTTTTATGAAGTTTGCTGAGATTTTAGGTAATAGTTCTTTTATCGGTCATTATGGCTTTTGGTCTCATTTCTTAGTTGTTTGTAGTGTTGGTAGTCTGCTGTGTTTTGTAGTGGGATTTGTTCCAGATTTTATTTTGAATTGGATTTTTGCTTTGTTTCTATTGAGAGCCATGGGGCGATTTGGTTTTAATTCTAATAGATCGAGTGGGGCGTGATGGTTAAGTATGGTTAGGAATTTTGTATTAAAGTAGTCTACAGCTTCATCTAGGGAAGGTATTTCAAGGGTGACCAGTTACAAGCATATAGTTACTTTTTAAAGAGTTCTAAATTAAAGATTTTTTTGGTACTGAGTGTTCTAGTTATGCTTTGGGTAGGGGGGTTAGTTTTGAGCCTGATAATGTAGGTAAGTAAGTGATCACTTATATCTTCAGGGATGGTTCCTGTTTCATAAATATGGGGCTGATTGTTGGTGAGTATCCAATCTAGGATGCTTTCTTTATTGTTGGCTTTATTTGTTCTAGTGGTGGAGGTGATAGTTTGGGTAAACCCATAGAGGTTAATGTGGCTAGTAGGGTGTTTGTTACAGCTAGGTTGCCAATCAATGTTTAGGTCGCCTAAGATGAATGTTTCTTGGGGTAAGTTTAGGGATAGCCAGCATAGGATGCTTTCGATGGTGGAAATGTTATTTCCAGGGGGGATATAGATGCATATGATAAAGATAGATTTGACTGAGTTTAGTTTCAGTTTGGTGATAAGAATTTCTGCATTAGAGTCCTGAGGGGGGTTTTGTTGGAAAGTGGTTATTTGAAGGCTAGATTTAAATAGGATGGCTACTCCACCTCCTTTTTTAGCAGCCCTGTCTAGGCGCAGGATGCTATAGCCAGGAGGGGTGGTTTCAGTGTCTTTTGTAGAGGGTTTCAGCCAGGTTTCAGTTAGGCAGATTATGTCGAAGGAGTAGTGTTCTAAGAGAGCATGGACTTGTGTTATTTTGTTGTTAATACTACGTATGTTTAGGTTTGCTATTGAGAGTGAGTTATGTTTATTTGGTAGAGGACTAGTACTTTGGATTTGATTAAAGTTCTGATTATTAGTGGAGCTAATAGGACCTGGGTTTGGGTGAATATCTCCATATTTAAGGGGACAGAGAAGGGTTTGATAAGAAAGGTTTGTATATTTGCTTTGGGGCAGAGGTAGTCTTTTAGGATTTTGTTGGGTATATTTTAAGTGGGTAATTCTATGATACTTTGGTAAAAGGTAGTTAGGTGTAGAAGTGATGTTGATATGTTGGGTATGGAATGTATGAAATGTTGCAGTAGTATGTTTAGAGGGTTTGGGATAGTCTGTTAGTAGAGGGTATTCATAGCAGGTAAGAAGAAGTGATATTGTTAAAGGTGGAAGTATTGATAGTAAGAGTAAGGTATTTGTTATGGCTATGGTGGGTTGTTTATACATTGTAGTATTGATTAATATGTTGTAGATTATTGTATAAGTGTAGTGATGTTGAGTGCAGGATAAAGTGAGGGGAAGAAGTGGACTGAGAATGTTTTGAAGAGTAGAAAGGCTGAAGGTGTGTAGGTTACTAATATAGGATACTATTGAGTATAAAGTGAGTGGAAGAAGTGGATTGAGAATGTTTTGAAGAGTAGAAAGGGTGAAGGTGTGGAGGTTACTATTGAGTATAAGGCAAGGGGTGAGGCTGTTTAGTTGAGAGAAAATAAAACAAGAGGAGGGAAAGGAGAGGATTGGTTACAGCTGGTCTGATTCAATTGGATGAGAGGTAAGAGGTGTGGCTAAAATGCTAGGAGAAATGGAGGGAAAAGAGATACTGAGTGAGGCACATGTGTGAAGATGTATTGCAACAGGTGCCTGGTGACAAAGGCATGGAGTGAACACCAGTGTGGATACTGGAGTACCATACCCCATTCCAAAACACTGACACCAGTAACCACCACATATGTGCATGCCTGCCCACCACTGCATGTGTCAGAGGGGAACAGGGGCAACAAGTGTACAATAGGCTCCCCATTGATATACACAGTGGCACACTAGTCCTGTAATACCCGTACATGGTATGTGTCAGCGGACATGGTGTGTCAGCTATGGACATGTAGGTCACTGTACCCCTCTACACCCCACAATGTCCTACACGGTATGTACCTCCCATGACAGCTACAGATATGGAGAAGGACACAGTCATACGTAAGTAACTGTGTCAATGCACTCAAACACATTACCTATGCAGAGTGACTGACAAGACCACAGAGCGCACCCAGACTACCTACATAGAGGTTACCACTGCTGGATATACATAGTTAAGTCACACCCATGACAGTTGTCCAACAACCATGGTAACACCTCACAACATCCACAACCCAAATTACCTATGTCTGTCGTCCTTGTCACCGCAGTAAAGAGCACATGGTGGAGGTACAGGTCCCTACCCACAGATAAGACATACCCTGGAGTAAACCACACAGCATTAAGAAGCAAGGCTCCCCATGAGTAGATGTCAGACATACACCTGCTGAATGTTATGCAGATAGGTAATATGCCATATGATTCACCCTGTGTAACTGTTTGACAGGAGCAGGTGCGATCACATCACATGTGTCACAAGGGACAGGGTAGCGTAACAGTATGCTGCTGTAGGCCCAGGGCCAATAGCATACTACCTACCTAAGACACAATGCACACCCACGAACCCATTGCAAACCAAATATGTGAGGTGGAATGAGTGTGCCAGTGACTGGGTGCATGTTATATACTGGTGTGATTGCTCACCATGACTGTCTGTCTGTCATGGTAGTGTGTGTCCTTGGTGTGAGGCCAGAGACAGATGTGTGAGGTATTGCGATCAAAACATACTACATTGCCATATGTTGTGCTGTCTTACCCTGTATGTGACTGCGGTGTAGGTAGGGTTATGGCAAGTAAGAGTAGTGTGCATTACCAGTGAAATATGTAATGTGCATTCCATGCAGTGCATGGGTTGATAATGTTCCCCATACAGTACCTTGATACAAACCCCCAGTGTGAGGTTGTGCATTGGACCTGAACCAGTGTGCTGACTGCTGGAGTATACTAGTCTGTCATATGGAGTGTGGCAGGTACTGTTGCACAGTTGTCGGCTGAGCACTGATATCTGGTCATTTACATGTGTATCCCCCAAAAGACAGACAGATGCTATATATGGGGTTAAGTTATATTACTACAGTCGAGTATTATGTGTATTATGTGTGCCATATATTGCTGACATATTTTTCTTTTCCATTTCAGGGCTATGGTTCACCAGCGAAACCCTGTGTACTCCGCTGTAGAGGATGAGGAGATACACCAGAGCCTGGTGCGGGATTTTGCAATACTCTTTTCCCGCACCAGCCAGAACCAGCAGGAGAATGCTGCACTGTGGCAAGACCTGGTCCGTCGGGTAAATGACATAGGCACACATAACCGGACATATGAGCAGGCACGCCATCACTGCAGTGATTTAATTAGAAATGTCCATCAGCGTGCATCGGATATCCACAGGCAACAGCTTGCCACAGGTGGTGGGGCGGCTATACATCCCCCCCCCCTCACCAGACTGGAGGGACTACTCCTAAGTGTTGTGGCTCCAGCCCAACAGCAACAACAGCAGCAGCATACATGCATAATGATGGAGGCTGGAGCCACCCAGCAGCAGGACTGGGAGCGTGCAGGTAACTGACTGTTCTGTACACTGTTAGTTTATGCTTGTGTGAGGTGTGTCCTCGGTTTGTAGCTGTTATCTTGGTAATTATTGTGCAAGAGTGATATTCTCAATATCAGCAGTAGACCTGTGGAAGCCAACTGTTGTACTACTGAACTGTATCATACTCACAGTATCAATGGCACAGTTGTGCCCACTGACAATAAATGTCTCATTTCTGCAGGTCCCTCTGGTGTAACAGCAAGGCAGCCTATCCATGCTGGTGAGTGTGTAATAACAATACCTTTAATACTCTTGATACTAATAGCAATAATAGGCTGAAGCAGTAGTGCTATGTGTTTGATTGCAGGTGTGTTTGTGTCTGTGTGTTGATATCTCATATACTGAGGAGTGTGCATGTGCACCTGTGTGCATGTGCACCTGTGTGCATGTGTGCATGTGCGCATGAGTGCAATGTGCACATGTGTGCATGTGCACCTGTGTGCCTGTGTGTATTAGTGGTGACATTGTGTACACATTGTAAACTGTGTTTCCTGTCTTACTCCCTCAGGTTCTGGTGCTGCTCTGGTGTTGTGCAGCAGGGAACCTGAATCAGCTGCCGTGGATAGTGATAATGATGATACCTGTGTAATGGCACAGGGAGGTCTGCCAGGGTCCATCATTGACAGTACACAGCTGTCGACCCCAACAATGCGCACAGTCATCCTGCCAATACATCCTTTGTCACCAATGTCCCTAGGAGATGGACAAGATACAGTGGGCATTGACCAGGGTAATGTGATATCGGTGGCACATGCATCCCCACACAGCAGCCATGGCCAGGGTCCTGACATGGTACCACACAGGCAGATGTCCAGGGGTACTCGTGGGAGCATCGATGGGCGTACCGTCCCTGTCAGACATGCCCACAGAGGTATTTCAACCTCAGCTATGTTTCGGGCTGTAATGCAGGCACAGTCACGTATGGAACGGTACACCAGACAGGGTCTGAGGGAGCTGAGAGCATGTCGCACAGCTATGAATGACAGTATGCGTGATGTTGCGGCTGCCATCCGTAATTTCACCGAGGTCATTTACAGACGTTGTGGGGACACATTAGATCTGTTCCACAACTACATGTCCATGAGCCAGGGCAATGGTGAACGGTTGAGGCGTCGACGTGGGCGTATGTCAGCAACAACAGCAGCTGGCAGCCGAGGCGGACGACAAGAGGCCCGCGGCCGCTCCCATAGTGCCAGCAGCAGCCCCAGCAATGCTGGGTCTGTGCTGTCATCAGACCACCCCAGGAGACCACGTGCACGTGGCGCTGGACAGTCCCAACAGGGACCTGTCTCCAGTCACCAACCACCTGCTTCTGATGACAGTACCCAGTCTGGCTTAGTACCTGATACGGTCCGTAGCACCCCTGCCAGGCACAGGTACCGTGTCCGTGGCCAGAGACAGTGATCTGTATGACCTGGCAGGTACAGTATGTGGCTGTCCACAAACACCTGTATATGGCAGCCATGAGGTGGAACTGTGTGCATGCATACACACATGCAAATTGATAACACCTAGGGCTACCGCATACACGCACACACTGCATCAACATTGCCCCATCTTGTACTGGTGTCCCTCACCAACACACACACACAGACATGTCAATTGGTTGTATCAGTGGCAGACTCAGGCATACCAAGTACACACCCTGTGCATATGATGAAACTGTGCCACCTCCTGCAATCTGTAACATCGGTGCAGGAACAGGTTAACATGGTGCTGATGCACAGGGTGACTACATAGAAGTGTAGTAATAGTATCATGTTGTCAACAGTACAGTGTAATGATATCATTGTGGGTATATCCCAGCATGCCTGATGCAGTTACAGTATGAATGTCATTGTATTGTTTTGTACACCCATAGTAATTACCATAGTGTAATGTCTGCACATCTTTGCATACTGGTGGTGAGGCTGTCAACAGAAGGCCACCTACATAGGTAGCACAGGGGATAAGAAAATGTTAGTACTGATACTCAATGATGGACATGTCAACCGCAAGTTGCATGCTGTCCACACTCGACTCTGCAATGAGGATGTTTGAGGATGTTGATACCTGTGCAGTAATACACAACAGTTTCAAGACTCACAAGAACACCTTAGCACTACAAGGTCACACCTCATACCATGCATGACAGCCCCAAAACACAGAACTAACTATGACAGGAGGGAGAGTCTCCATATATGTCAAGGATACTGTGGTGCCGGAACAGGTAGCATACATCCTACTATGTTTGGAACTGCTGAGTGAGGGCTCAGTGTCTGTTATTCGAAATGTGCATTACTTCAAGTATCAGCACTTGGGTTTCAGGCCAGTTATTCTACATTACGAAGGTACATGGTCTGCACACTTGTGGGAGGTGGGGCTGGACCCAGCCCGTCTGACCTGTGAATTTCTGGGTACAGGCTTATACTGCCTGCATATATGCACTGTTACCTACTGGAAGTCGTACACCTTGTTTGTTGTAGCATAGTCGAGATCCAGGCCTGCTGACTGTAGCTTTGTTTGTATGCATGTTTGCTTGTTATG
Source organism: Protopterus annectens (assembly GCF_019279795.1). Lineage (NCBI taxonomy): Eukaryota > Metazoa > Chordata > Ceratodontiformes > Protopteridae > Protopterus > Protopterus annectens. The sequence continues at coordinate 773,029,093 of NC_056746.1, read as the reverse complement.
TCCCTGAAACACTGATTCCACCTGCAATGCAAATTTACAGCGCCTCTGTGGATCCCTAGTGACATCTGTATTGCTTACTGTACTGATGTCCATGTCTCACTTGACAGAATGTCACTGTTTGTCCTGTTTGCATGTAAGTTGCCTGTAACACATTACATATGACTTACCTGGCATTTGCTCAAGACAGCATTCATATATGCCAGTACTAACAAATCAGGAGCACTACACCCTCACATACTCACCTTGAGTACCTTGTTCCTCATTGGCCCTATGTGTTGTTAATTATTATGGGATTCACAATACTATGGCAGCATGTGCAAAGGTCACTTGTCAATCTCCTCTCTGGTCCAGTTGGTGAATCTGTGAGTCATGTGGCAATGTTACAGCTGCCTCATGTACACATACAACCCTCTCCCCTTCCCATAAACTTACAACACATGTGAGAGATGCAACCACATAGCCAAACTGGGGGCTAAGCTCTCTTAACTCAGTACTGGCATACCCTGTCAGGTGGAGTGGGATACTACAGTGAATACAATACCAGTCTCACATAGACCTGCCACGGCAGCAATCCAAACACAGAAACACACAGGAACATTCTTGGAGACTCAGAATAGCATCCTGCCTGAGCAGCAGACACCTGCGAAGCAGACACACAAGCAAACGTTACGCCAGAATAGAGCACGTGCAACACATAGCTCACAAAGCCTGTGTGCCAAACAGTCACAGCCCATACGGCTTAACAACACACCTGCTACAGTTGTAATAGGTACCTCTATCGTCAGGTACACTGAGGTCCTGTTCACCAGGCTGAACAAGGAGAAGGTCACGGTGAGATGCCAGTCGGGCACTATGATCCACCACATAACACAAGTATACAGGTCACTCCAAGGCATGTACAAATATGACTCAGTCATTGTCCGTGCCAGTGTGAATGACTTGTGACGTACCTCCCTGGACTACATGATAGGGGACATAGAGGGGCTCTCTGAGCATGTGGCACAGGCTGGTATGACCCTGACCTTGAGTAGCATCTTACCCTCACCAAGAATGCTGCCACAATATGTAGACAGGATGATCAATTTCTACAACTGCCTTATGTTTCGGTGACATTCAAAGGGGATCCAATGCCTGTCAGCATGGGATTACATGCTAGACAAGCCACGCTGCTTTGCTAGGGACAGCTTGCACCTGTCACCCATGGGCCATTGTATATTGGCAAAGGCTCTTGCTACACACATAGTGCCTTTTTATGCAAGGCTCAAATTACATAGCCACCTACACAGGTATCACATGGGATAGGACACTAATAGTAATGCTACTCAACGCCAGCAGTGTAAACCTCAAGATGCATGCAGTGGAAACTGTCCTTAGCATGGAGAACAGCAATATCCGTGCAGTAACAGAATCCTGGTACAAGGCTCCCAGATGCACCCCATCACTGCCAGGTCATACCTCATACCATGCTTGTCGTCCCCTAAACATGCATCAAACCAGAACAGGGGGGATGTATCCAAAGGCACCACAGATACACACACCTCCAGGTTGGTGGCACAGCACAAAGCATCAGAGCCTATCCATGTGCAACTAACAGTGGGTTAGACTGCCTTCAGGTTCATAGCCTGGCACACACCACCCTCCCATACCCAGGAAACCCACTTGGCCTACCTGACAACACTGGGAATATGACGGTCTCTACAAACACCATTATATGGATGGACTGCAACTACCCAAACATAGAGTGTGAGCATTACTCTAGCTCCAAGACTCTAGCTGAAAGGTTCCTAGCATTTATTCACTGAATTGCTATGGAACAACTTGTTACCACTCCCACAAGAGGTGAAAACATGCTGTACCTGTTCATCAACAACATGTGGACTATATGCTCCAGACCAGACGTGTATCCCTCGCTGGTAGGATGACACCATATACAACTCACACTGTATATTCACATACAACATGCAGCCCCTGCACAGAACACCACAGTCATACAGTTGTCTAATGCAAATTCCATGTATTCACATGAGGCAGGCTTCAGACATGGGAACTATAGAAGGTCACAGGTACATATGTGTATGCGGCACACACATACATCATGTGTGCATTGACATTACTGATATAATCTATGTCATGCAATATTGGGAACAACACCCCACACACATGGACAAACTGTGTGACAAAAACACACATGGCATTTGTAGGATACAAACCCCTACCTAACTGTGTTATGACACTTGTGAGAGACGCAGTAGCAGAGCACGCTATTTGCATTACTGGGAGGCTTCCTTTCCCCTGCTGTACTTATAGGCTGCTGACATCATCAGTGTTTAGACAGTGGAATATGCAGCATGTGTTGTGTTGTACTAGTTGCCAAAAGGGACATTTCTCTTTCACATAGAATTGCACACACACACACTGAGCACTTGCAGGATTCAAACCCCTACCTAACTATGTTATGACACTTGTGAGAGATGCAGTAGCAGAGCACGCTATTTGCATTACTGGGAGGCTTGCTTTCTCCTGCTGTACTTATAGGGTGCTGACATCATCAGTGTTTAGACAGTGGAATATGCAGCATGTGGTGTGTTGTACTAGTTACCAAAGGGGACATTTCTCTTACACATAGAATTGCACACACACTACTCCCCCCATCACATACACACACACACTGAGCACTTGCAGGATTTAAACCCCTACCTAACTATGTTATGACACTTCTGAGAGACGCAGTAGCAGAGCACGCTATTTGCATTACTGGGAGGCTTGTTTTCTCCTGCTGTACTTACAGGGTGCTGACATCATCAGTGTTTAGACAGTGGAATATGCAGCATGTGGTGTGTTGTACTAGTTGCCAAAAGGGACATTTCTCTTACACATAGAATTGCACACACACTACTCCCCCCCCACAGTCACACATACACACACACTGAGCACTTGCAGGATTCAAACCCCTACCTAACTATATTATGACACTTGTGAGAGACGCAGTAGCTGAGCACGCTATTCAATTACTGGGTATCATTTGTGCTCCTGACATACGTATAGTGTGCTGACATAATTATTTATGAAGAGGTATGTACATCTGTTACTATCCATCAGTAAGGGTGAGAGCATATATATGCATTAACTTTGCAGAGGCACAGTGGCCTACTGTACTGCGGAGGCAGAGGCCAAATACACTGTGGATAGCCTTCTGTATTCCCTAGGGACAACAGCCTAGTATTGCACTCTACGGCCATATGTTTACCTGTCAGATGCAAGTATCTGTTGCTCATATACTGTTTGTAGGTCTTTATTGCCATAGCTTTCCCTATCTCTATGAACAACTTGTGTATTGTGGCAGATGTTTGCATATGAGTGGGATCCAGTACTTTACTTATGTCTCTGTTGTAATTTCACTGTGTGCACAGGGCAGATTTCTGTATTGTGGGAGGTTCCTGTGTTAACACATACAAATGCCAGATATGTGTGTGCAACTGCTGAACTGTGACATGGCCTAAGTGTGTGAGCATGCCCAGTTCACAGTTTCTATGGCTTCTTGACTGACACGTCTCATTTATCTAAGTGTGCGAGCATGCACAGTGTGAACTTTCCATATGTTGGGATCTGTGGTCCGCCACATTTGTGTTTGTGTGTGGACTTCATCTATATTTCACATGTACAGTTGAGTGTTGGACATCTGGTTGTGTTCTTACTGCCCAACTGCTTTGTGTCTGAATCTAACAGGCATTATGCTGTGCCTGCAGGGTTGCCATGGGATAGTTTGCATACAGTTGTCAACATCTTTTCATACTGACCAAGCAGTGTATTGTCGTATAGTGTACTGCTTCAGTACTTTCACTGTGGTGGACAGTATCATCGGTTTCAGTCCTATCACTGCATGTAATATTTATAGTGAGCACACCAGACTGGTTGAGGGCCAGTTGTGCAGATATGACCATGTTGCATTTTGTTCAGATATGGACAACATAGAACAAGATTGTCCGACATTGTTAATGTATTCCACAAATTGTGTGGACAGTGACAAACAAGGGCCATGTGCCCTAGGCCATTTGTAATGCTAGTCAGAGAGTGTTTGTCCTTCAACACACATATTTACTGGTGTTTGCCATGACATATGTCAAGGTTAGTGTGCTGTGCCTCTGTCTACCTGTGACATACAGGTGATATCCAGGGTACACCTAACATCTCCCATCCAGTCATCATGATTCCTTTGGATGACAGTCAATGAGGGACTCCCTGGATAACCTGTACTGGGAGTTTAGTCATGAGTGGAGTGAGCTTCTGGGTTGGACCAATCGGTACAGCATGTCCTGTTTATGTCTGTGCTGGGGTTCAGGCCTGTCATCTGCATAGGTCACCAGCATTCAGATTTTACATGGTGCCACATGTCCATTGATTCCAGCTTGGTCATGGCTTTATACATCAAGCACAGATCACCTCCAGCCAGGCGGTATGGTACTGTGTGGAGCTGCAGTTTGTTTAATCAGGCAACACATGGCATCTGTTACAGCTCTGAGATCCTCCTGGTGCGGTATTTGTGGGGTCTTTCCAGTTGATGCAGGTGTCTGCTAAGGTACATCCCACAAGGGCCATTGTACGCAATTGTGAGGCTGCTAATGGATAACTGGAGAGGCACAATGACCTACCCTGACCTAGCTGTGCTTACCTTCATGATTAGGTGGGTATATGGTATGTTTCTGTAACCACTACAGACACATGATTGTCACATGCAGGATATCTATCACCTTGTGTCCCCAGGTCTCATATTGCTCCTGATGTACTTAATGGGTTAACACCTATGTGGTAATTTGTGGCCACGTACTGTGTTTCCACAGGGGATGACTATACACTATTCTGTATTTAGCTTGTTGACATGGCTGTGGCACCACCTGTCTGTTTCTATGTGTGCCTTTTGTAGGATGCTTGTGTCAGCTGGAGGGTCCGATATGGTGGGCAGTTTGTAGTCATCTGCGAACCTGTTCAGACAGAGTCCTTCCATGTTGGCCTGTACCTATGTGACATATATAGCATAAAAGTGAGGTCCCAGGACCGTGCCTTGTGGGATGCCAGTTGTACCTGGTTTGTAGTCTGACATGGCTGCAGCATGTCTGACCAGGTCAGTTCTGTCCTTGAGCTGGTTTGCAACCCATCTACTTGGATAGGGGTTTATAGTTAGGCTGGTGAGCTTATCTGTACTGAACAACTGGGGTATTGTATGGAAGGGTTTAGCAAGGTCCAGATAGGCTGTGTGAACCACATTCCCCTCAACAATGGCCTTGGTGCGTGTTTCACATGAGTCAGACATGTTTAAGGGGCAGGATCTGCCCTATGAAAGCCATACTGGGTAGGGTCCAATGTCTGTAGGTACATAATCTCATTATTCCTGGGATCCATGATCATCCTCTCCATCACTTTGCCAACCTAGATAGTCGGGGATGAGGGGTGATAGTTTGCAGTATCCATTCAGGCACCCCCTTTGTGGTGAGGGACCACTGTTGCTGTACACTGCTCTTTGGGTACATATCCTGTGGTAAGACTGTGAGTGCGCAGTAGTGCTATTTGCTGTTCCATTCTTCTTACAGTATTTGTTGGACACAACCCAGGACACCATCTGGTACCATTGATGCTGTGTGGTGTGCTTTGTAGATGCTGGCTGTTACCTCAGCATCTGTGATGTCAGGGGGCCAGCACTCTGTTGGGATAGATATTTGGCAGTTTGGTGCTGGTGGGGAGTTTGCCAAGAATCTGTTAGGTTGGATGTTGGCAATGTGTGTGGGTTTGGTTTATTGTTTTTGATATTTGAGTACTGCAGAGCATATCTGTGGATTATCACCATGGTTCCTACCATCAGTTAGGACAGCTGTGCGATTATCCTTTGTGTCCTGCACAATTTGTATCGTCATAGGTTCATAGGTTCATACTAGGCTATCTGCCCTGGCCATGTTTGAGCATAGACAGACTGTGTGTGGCTTTCGACACCCCTTGCAATGTGCATATTATGCCCATTTAGGGTTTACTTTACTAGATGTGACACAGGGATGGCCCCCAGTGTACACCTACTATCTCCCATGCACTTGACCGGATTCCTCTTGTTGAGTATGAGTGTGGAGCTCAGCCTATCATGGACTGGGATTCTGTCCCAGAGTGTAAGGAGCCTCTGGGTTATGGATCTGTCCCTCCAGCACATCCTATTTATCTATGTGTGGAGGTTCAGATATCTCACTGTGGTGTCTCTGCTGGATTTGGAGTTTCTGCAGTGGAGCATGTCCATACATTCTGGATTGGACATGGCCTTGTACATCAGGCATACATCGCCTCTGACTGGGCAGTATGCATGTGAATTGGGCTGTGGTTTCTTCAGCCAGACAGCAGATCCCTAGCAGGTGGAGCATCGTGTCTTGCCCGGCATGCCATCCCAGGCTGTCAGCCATTTGTTCCCCTTTGCTAACAGCAATACTTCAGCCAATTATTGTACTTGATCTTATTGTCTTCATAGTGTGGCATCATGCTTGGTGAGGGTGAGATGTTAGGCAGGGTCATCATGTTTGCATATACTAGATGGTGTTACATTGCTTAACACATGGCAATCATGCCTCAGGTGGTGCTGCAGGGCTGCCTATGTCGGATGCACATACTACACTCCCTGTACATGTTTGAAAGCAGGTTGTGTCATGTTAGGCGTCCCTGTTACTATATGAGTGAGTCAGAGAGGGGCATCATTCCCAGGGTTCCTACTGAGCCAGTGTATGTGCTATGCGTTGCCTCTTTGCCAAGGCCAGGGAATACTGGGCACGCCTCCTTCTGTCTACTGAGGCAGGCTCAGGTTGTTCCTCCTCCGAGTCACGCTCTGCCTGTGATGGCCTTGGCAATGGTGGGGGGCTGTTTATCCCGGCCCTATGCTGGTCCTGCTGCAGCTGTTTTCGCAGAATCATATTATGTAGCATAGCACATACCATGACAATTTGGGTACATGTAGTTGGTGAGTACTGCAAGGCTCCACCAGATGTGTCCAGGCACCGGAACCGTGACTTGAGCAGCCGAAACACACGCTCTATTACATTTCATGTTTGTGCGTGTGCCTCATTATGGCGTTCTTGTTCAGGTGTGTGTGTGCGTTTCTGATGGGTGTCATCAGCCATGGCTCCAGTGCATATCCAGCATCCCCCACTAAGTGACCATGTGGGATGTCCCCATTGGCAAATGTCTGGTACAGCTGCGACAGATGCCAGATATGGGAATCATGGTAGCTTCCAGGGCAGCCAGCACACACATTCGTTATTATTCCCTGGGCATCACACACGACCTGGCAGTTGATGGAGGGGAAGCCCTTGCGGTTGATGTAGGCCCTACCCCGCTCACCAGCTGGTGCCTTGATGCGTATATGCATGCAGTCTATTGCACCCACTACCTCAGGGTATTCCGCTATTTGCTGGAAGAGTCGCATATTGCTGGCCAATGCCTCATGGGAATTGGGGAAATATACATGATCTCCGACATGTGCCGACATGGCATCCAGGAACTGGTGCAGTACCCTGGATGCAGATGCCTGTGAGATCCCCATCATATCACCAGTTGGTCTCTGGAAGGTACCTGTTGCTAGTATTCTTAGGCCAACACATACCTTGGTTTCCACTGGGGATGGGTTCCCCTCTGTTGGTTCTGTGTGTGAGGAATGGCCTGCACAGCTCAACAATTTGCTGCAGGAGGTCTCTGTCCACTCTATAGTGCTCCACTATCTCCAGCTCATGTAACCCCTGGTAGGTGACCCTGGGCCTGTACACTCTTGTCCGTCTCCTCACTGTGGGTTGTCTGGCAGCATTTGCATAGCAAGTCTCCTATGTCTCCTTATAACAGCTATGGCAGCCCCTAGCATGTTTGTTCTGAGTGCAGCATTTTCAGTTTTCACTTCTAATAGCTTACTCCTGTCTTGCAGTGTCTCTTGAGAGAAACATACTGCAATGCTGTTTGCAGTGTTTTAAGTACTGGGCTGGGCTAGTATTCTGCCTGTCTAATTGCCTGCTTCTAATTGTTTTCACCTGCTAGCTCTACCAGTATTCCCTGCTAGCTTTCTACTATTTCTTCTGATTCCTTTTTCCTCTTTGTTTCCTCAGGGGGGAGCAGCGCACATACCAGCGAAAACACGCTCACAGTGGCTACCACGCACGCACACATGCTTACATGGACTACAATCTGCTTATTCGGGTTAAAACGCACACACATCAGCGCAAACAGGTTTACAGATCTTTAAACAGGCTCCTACATGCTTACTCTGCCTTACACGTGTGCACTCTGTCTTACTCGCGCCTCCCAGTGCGCACACGCGCGCATGCACGCACAGCAAGAAACTTTGGTGTTAGCCACAGTGTACACCTTCCATTTCTTGACTTTCCCATGCTTATCTGTTGACACTCCTCTTTCTATGCTGTGTGACTGACATCTTTCACATACCACTTTGCTCCAATGAGCTTGATTTCTTTCTAACATTCCCCCCTGTGATTGTCACTTATCTCCTACTCTGCTACTCCCCCTTATCTAACTCTTACTCTACACGGAATGTGCTCATTTGCTATGTGACAGTGCGATTCACTATCCTACCACTCATTTACATAGGATTGCCTACTAATGCTTAGTTACGTGTCTTACACTGAGCTTCCCCCCTTAGCAACCACTAAACGGTGGCCATGTTGTTTTCGGTCTTAGTCCCTGCATTATAAATCCATGCATTGCGTTTGTGGGTTTCAAACCTTTATTTTTATGTTTTATATAGCGCAGCCCATTTGCGCAGGGCTGCGCTGCGTTTAAACCTCGCCGATCGCCGAAAAAAAAATTATTTTATTTCATGTTTGCATCGGGTTACCGTGCCAATGGCCACATATTTGGCCATTGGCATGCTGCCTGATACATATGCACACTTTATTTGGAGCTGACACTGCTCCATTGTGTTATTTGCAGAAACGTACCCAGTTGTCAACTGAGTACATTTCTTCACCTAACACGACTCTTACACGGGCTGGTTTCAGCTTTGTGGATCGCTAATCTACCTCATTTGCATGCCTTTCGGCTGCAAGTGAGGTAATTAGCATATCCACGCCCTGCCCGTGTAAGAGACGTTTTAGCTGGTCTCTTACACGGTATTTCGGGCTGTTCCTGGATCGCTATGGCTACATGGAGTCTTACACGACTCTTAGACTCCGTGCAAGCCATCGTGAATCCTGCCCATAGTTTTATACATGTTTTTAAAGGAGAACATGTGACAGTTTACTTCAGTGCTGTGCTTGCATGGAGTGCAATACTTTTTTTCTTCTGTCTCTTTAAATTTTCTTTAAACTGTTAATAGCTTTGAGGCTACTCAGTTTGATTGCAGATATAAATAGAGGTGTGATTTTAGTTCCGGTGTTTATTTCTGATGAAGTGTTGTGATGAAAACATACATAAACTAGTGGCGTTAAATAGCAGAAGTGCTGCCTTTTATTTGTTTTGGATTATTTGTGGCTGTACATCTACTGGAGTTGTTCGTATCCTCAGTCTTTGGAGTGTTCTGAGTGTTTTAGTGACTGAGGATACCCCTATTTGATTCAAGTTATGAAACTTATATTGTGACCTTTTCTTAAATAGTTGTCTCATACAATGTTCACATATTTTTTCATACAATGCACTATCTGGATAAAGGGAGGATTGAAAAGACTAGGTTTTTTTACAACTACCATTCCCAACTTGACTGGTATTAACATCATCAAAAAAGATACTAACTTTTAACTTCCTAGTAAACCTTTTAAGGTCCACTAGTTTGGGCCATGTTACCAGGCCTAGAAGGGACAAAAGTGAAACCTCTTGAAAATAATGATGCATGACATTGTGTTAGTGTTTCTGAACTACAACTATAAATTTTAAAGTCAATAGTCCAATTGAAAAAAATGTCTGTTCCTTTAAACAGTGGTTCCTCCCTCTCCCTTTCCTCATAGGCAGGGATTGATGGTCCCTGGGGTAAGGTTTCTGTTGATAATGTCCCTGGAGAGCCCCCTGATGGCCCCCTGCTTTGATTCTGTATGCTCTTGAACCTCTGTAGTTGTAAAGGGTCTAAAGGGGCTTCAGGAACCACAGCGTTGTCTCTAGGTTCACCTTCATGAATAAATTCATTGTTATTAAGTACAGCTTTAAAAAAATTTAGGAAGTGGAGGGTAAGCTTTATTGTTACTATAATCAGATTTATCTCATAACAGTTTCTTTTCTTTTCTAATGCTTACCTCATTTAGGGTCCTCTCGACTCTGGAAAATCAAGTTATAATCCATCCTATTCAAAAGCAAGGTCATTAGACACATTTTCATCTAACCAAGTGATTTCCAATTCCTGTTCCACATATGACTGGTTGAATCGCATAAAAAGTTCCATTAACTCAAATCCATCTTTGTCGAAGAACGTCAACAATTCACAGTGTAAACTGGATCCCTCCACCAAACCCGAAGGATATTTCCATGTTCTAAGTCCTTTGGGTACTACACCCAACTTTATACATTCACAAAGGTATGAATTTTCAGCTTGAAGTTTACAAAACTTAATTAACTTGTTTTTAAAACTGCTGTAACACTGTAATACCTGCATGTGTGTCTGTTGGAACCAAATGCCCAAAAATAATGGAACTGTTAAACCATCCGACCAGTCTATCACGATGTTGTATCCCATATGACCCACCAAATGAGACGACCATTGTTATGCTGATTATCCTCCTGTGGATGACCCGTAAAAGTAGTTTGTTGATCCTAACTTGCATTGACAGCGGTAGAAGCAAATTCACTCATATTAAGATTCCTAGGCACAAAGAAATTCATTTTCCGGTTCATTACTTCCAATAATTGTGTTAGTGCTCCAATCCCGTTATCCAAACGGTCAAGAACACCTGTAAATTTCTGTTGCTCCTCTTCCTGGTCTTGCATGTATATAGGAGCCGACATCACCTTAAAATCATTGGCAAAAACAAACACTAGTAACCAAAAACATGGAAAATAAAAACCAAGAAAACAAAGCCACGAGTTACCAAAGTGTAGTAAAGACTACCACAGTCTATTTAAAGTATTAGTCCACAATAAAACCTTCGGAGCACTTCCTCCAAACAAAAATGTTTATTCCACACACAACAAATATGGACTAAGTGCTTTTGTCCCTTCTACTAATGGGACTTCATCAGAGTAACAAAACTGTTGGTTTTCTTCCAAATGCAGATGACTGGATTAACTTTAGTGGGCAAGTCTGGAATTACAGTTAAGGTCTTTACCTCACAGATACAAGGTACAGGGTTTGATTCTGACCTCGAGTCACTGGTAGGCTTAAAATGGCCTTTCAGGGCAGTTACCTAGTATTCACCTATGATGCTAGTCTTTAGGTGGCTGATTAGGAACATATTTTATTTGTTCAGTGGCACAGATCTGTAAAGCTAGATTGTATATTCTATTGAAGGGTACTCTTACATGATTATTCAATGATGATCTTTAGCTATAGATCTAGTTTCGGTTAATATAATTTGTTGAGTCATAGGAACCTAATGATAAAAACTGAGAATTCTCTTTAATGAGTATCATGTATATTCTATCAGTTTTAATAGCTGTCACTTCTATTTGACTTACAGAAACTTACCACATTTTAGTCAATGTGGGTTTGTGTAAGAAACTGATATGGATAAAGGTTAGAAATCTGAATCTGTGGGGTAAATGACTGATTCAGGGTTTGCCTGAATGTCTCCACACTGTAAAAAATGTAAAAGTTGAGCAAACTGGAGAAGAATATATTTTAGGAGACTTTGTCAGGTTAGACAAATCTGCATTTCCACTCCAGTCAGATTCCTTATCAGAATGGTTCTACACACACACACACACACACACACACACACACACACACACACACACACACACACACACACACACACACACAAAACCTGCAGAGCAGATCTACACAAGCATGTACGCGTGCACATACTTGCACTGACACTCACAGACACACACAATGCAATGCATTACTCATCTAGTTCTGCAACCTGAGCAGTACAGTTAAAAGTAGCTTTGTGCTGTTTAGGTTCGCATATTAAACACGGATGCAATACAGCAAATAGCCACATACACTTATCTTTGTACTCTGCATAGTATGGATGCCTACAAATTACTGTACTGTATAAGAATCCTTGTAGAGTACTGCACTGAGATGTAAAAGGGCATACTTTTTAAAGGCCATGCCCACAGAGTACCACATTTACATGCAGCTCTGAAAAGCTTTGTTGCTCAGTTCAACAACCCTACTCTGAGTAGTGAGGTTTTTATTAATTAGAATCCCCTTATAAAGAAAGCCAGTACACAAGCTGTGTATCATTTGAGCCACTTGTCTTGATGGCATTTAATATGAGGCTTCTTGTATCCAAGACATGTCACTTTGTCTGTCAAGTATTTCTCTTAACTGGTTTTGATTGTTATGCTACTTTCATGACCAGTACTAAATCTCAACATCATCTGTATATATTAATATATTCAGACTATGTTTAGTAATGACAATCCAATTAAAAATATATATTTTTTATTTGTGGCACTTTGCCCCTACTATCTGTTGACTAACAGACTCATCCCAGCCAAACAGTCCACCCCTACTATCTGTTGACTAACAGACTCATCCCAGCCAAGCAGTCCATTTGTTCACCATCAGTGGGTTCAGAATTGACTTGGAAAGGCAGACATTTAGACAGCTATCAGGAATCTTTCCCATTTTTCTTGTTTCCTCTGTGGCCCTAATTTGCACAATCCAACTAGGGAGAGGCATGTAATGCCAGTTTATGACTGTTTATGGATGATATCCTCTAATCTCCACAAGAATTGATCCCTTCTAATGGCCCTGCCACTCCCCAGATAACATGACTGGTTGTTTCTCTGGTCTCTACCAGGGAGACTGCATCACTAAGTGTCACCTGAGTCCTGCATGCGAACCCTTCCCACTCCCCATTAGAGGCATGTGGGCCATGCCCTATCGCTACTCCTCCTTCTTGTCTTGCTACTCTAGTGCCACGGTTGCTAACTGAACCCTGGTGAGCTGGTTCACAGTCAGAGCTCTGTCTCTCGCTGCCCAGAACCAGAATTAAAAATATGTATGTATTTTCTGCAAGATTTCCTTATTGGGATGTGCAGGTAAGCTTCCTTTAAGTCCAATGTTGCTAACCGGGCATTTTTGCCTAGCATGGGAAGCAGCTGATGAAGAGCTAGCATTTTGAATTTTGGGATTACCAAAAAGGTGTTTAGAACAGAAAAGGACGCCAGGAGTTGTCTTTTCTGGGTAACAGGAAAAGTCTTGAGTAAAAACCTTGCCCCCATTCCTCTGTTGGGATAGGTTGAATAGCCCTGATTCAAGCTCTCTCTTGAGAGAACCTGCAGTTGAGCCTCTGCCCACTGATTTGGGGGTAGGTCTGGCCAATCTTTTGGGGTTGGTAAGGAGTGGAAGTGGAATCTGTATTATTGGGAAAGTACATTTAAAACCCATTTGTCTTGGGTAATGAGTTCCCAGTTTTTTGCATGCAGGGTGATCTTTCCCCCTAAGGGAGCAGACAGTTGAGCAGGGCTTGGAATGTTTAAAGTTAAGTCATTGTGACAGTTTACCACAGGGGGTGTCTTACTACTTCCAGCTTTGGAAGTGGTAGCCCCCCACTGCTTAGGCCTGTGAGTACCTTGAGACTGTAGCCTAGGTGGTCTGCTGTTCCTGGGTTTGGACTGAGAAGGCCTGGAAGAGACAGGAAAGGATCAATTCTTAGAAGGCCAATGCCTACTAAATCTGGGATGCTGTACTTTCAGGACATCTTTAACAGTTTGCATAGATTTAGCTTCTTCCTCCATCTTTTTAAGAACTTCTTCTGCTTTGTTGCCGAACAGGCGGTCTTGGTTTAAGGGAGCATCCAGTAATTTAGCTTTAACATGATCTGGCAAATTTTGCTCCTTAAGCCAAGCATGCCTTCTAAGAACAGACCCAATGACAGCAGCCCTGCAAGATGCTTCTAAAGAGTCAAAACCACATTGCAAAGTATGTTTGCCAACTTGTTCAGCAGAATGCATTAAATCCTGTAATTCTTTATTTTCAGCACAGTCAGGAATCAACATAATTTTCTGTTTAAGTAGTCTAATAATATGCTGCTGATACTTTAACATGTGAAACTGGCAGTTTAAGGCCCTTATGGCCGAAGTAGCAGAAGTGTATACCTTCTTATCCCATCTGTCCTGGGCCCTGGAATCTCTATCAGAGAGGGTAGGTTTTTTGGCAGTAGTAGCCTTAATGCCTTTGGGTCCCTGTGAAATGGTCTCTGGGTCCGCAGTAGGATTCTTAAAGGGGAACTTGTGAGAGTCAGGTACTCTGAATTACCTGTCAGGTTTTCTGAGCGCCGGAGGTAAAGTGTCTGGGGCCAGCCTAGATTCCAAGAAGGCATCATCTACAATGTCCAGTACAGGAGGGATAGCTAAAGACCTGTGTTGAGGTAAGAGTAAGAATTCCCTAAGCCTCTTTTTGGAGTCAGGGTAATCCTGGCTTTCCCAGTGGAAAGAGTGTGCAAGGTTTCACCAAAAGAAAAATCTTCTGGAGGGGAAGCAGAGGGTATGGAGTCCTCTGCATCAGAATCCTCATAGGTAGATAAGGGCAAATCGTGGTCATCAGAAGAAACAGAAATTTCAGAATCCTGATCAGAAAAATCAGAAGGAAAATCAGTTCTAGGTCTCTTAGAGAGAGAGAGAAGGCTGGCTTCCCCTAATTAGAGTAATAAGACTTCAGCCATTCTTATCATTTGTTTTTTAGGCATCTGGGCCTGACCATGCAGTTTGGACGTCAGTTTTCTAGGCGTGGGTCGAGTTTTAGGCCTTGAAGAAGAAGATGGCATTTGTTTGTAATGCAAGTCCATAGGCCTGAATATACCCTCAGAAGTCGGTGCCTGCGCAGCGGCTCCAGACCCATCCAAGGTAGAGACATCCTCTGGTTCCATAGTCGAAGAAGCATCTCTCGGCATACCGGACTCTGAATGGGTCTCTGTAGAGGCCTGTGAATCTGAAGTAGCGGGTATCAGGGGCTCCAAAAGCTCCTCAGTGAGTACCGGTGAACTGGTGACTAGCTTAACGGAAGTGTCGTCGGCAGCTTTGGACCTATGTGGTCTGTCTCTGTCTTTATCTTTACGTTTTTTCAGAATGTCAGTAGTCAGATGGCTTACTGAAGCCATTTTTGCAAATTAAACCGAGTACCAAAATAGTCTGTTGCAAAAATGGACCGACAACGAATAGTTTGAGGATTGAATAAGGCACAAAACCTACAGCGAGGGACGTCGTGGTCTGGGCCTAGGCAAGGAATGCAGTACGAATGAAAATCTTTATGAGATATTTGCTTTCCACAGGTAATACAATTGTTAACTTTTACTGACATCGGTTTAGAGCAGGAAAAAGGATCCCAACGGGGTACTTAGCTTTTTTGAAGACTTCAGTTCTGAAACTTGAAAACGAAAATTTCAGGAGTCGGCCGACCAGCACTTGCGAACTGCTTCTGGCACTGCACGGCAAGAAAGACTGATGTAATGGCATCGACTCCATGCTTTATACCCATGACTACCTGACGTCATGGAAGAAGAGACAGCATCTGACGCAGGACCCAAGACTTTGATAATCAGGGTGGCTCAGGGCTACCTGCAGGCAGATAACCCAAATGTAATGACTGTAATAGTGAAACACAAAGAACATCAGCCATTATGGGGGCAGTAAAGGGATCAATATGGTTGCTGCAAGCCCAACAGGAAAATCTTTTCCATTTGCTAGAATATAATTTTCTGATTGATGCCTTATGAGAGAAAATCAATATATGTTTCACTGGAGGGGGAAATATCGGGAAGCCTGGCTATTTGTGGAACTGGAGCAGCCAAGCTGTCAACTTGAGGGTTTGAACTGATGGATGGAGTGACCCTGATGGATGGGCCAGGAGATCTGGAACTCGGTCCAGAATCCACGGCTCCTCCTGAACATGGGGCCATAGAAAGGGGAACCAAATCTGATGAGGCCAGTATGGTCCGATGAGTATTACTCTGCTTCTCAACATGTTGGCTTTCTGAAGGACTTTCGGTATCAAGAGAAACGGGGGAAAGGTGTAGAGGAGACCTGAGGGCCAATCATGTACAAGTGCATCCCTTGGGGACTCCCCTGGAGGGGGGGGATCAGGGCAAAGTAGCTGCTGCATTTTGTATTCATGGACGTGGCAAAGAGGTTGCAGCAAGGCTGGCCCCACTTGTGAAAGATCTCTTCTGCAACTTCCTGTTTTAGGGACCACTCGTAGGGTATCAGAATGGCTCTGCTAAGTTTGTCCGCTATCACGTTGGACTTCTCCGGGATGTGCATTGTTGTCAAAAAGCACTAGGAAGAGACTGCCCATTGCCATACTGTCTGGATCTCATGACATAGGGAGTAGGATTTGGTTCCTACTTGTTTGTTTATGTACCACACCACAGACATGTTGTCTGTCTGAATTGCAATTGTTCCTAGTGGAAGGGAGTCCTGGAATGCCTGCAACGCCAAAAGTGCTGCTCTCATCTCTAGGATACTGATATGCAAGTGGCTCTCATGATTCTTCCAAACACCTTGGACAATTTTCCCCAGATAATGCCACCCCCCCCCTTATCTGGGAAACGTCCGTGGTCACTGTGGCTACTGGTTGCAGAAAATCGAATAGTCGGCTTAAGGCCACTTGAGTGTAAGGAAGCCGCCAATGTAGATCTTTTTTGCAAGACTCTGTTATGATCACTTTGTGAAACATGGGTAGTTCCTGCATGGACCACTGGGCGAATAATAACCACTGAAGAATCCTCATGTGTAGACGAGCTAAAGGCACCAAAGTTACTGCTACCACCATGTTACCCAGAACCTTCAAAACAAGTTTTGCCTGTGCCTTCTTTTTGGATAAGAGGTTCTTGATTAGATGATGTAAGGTTTGAATCTTCTCGGGGGGAAGTTTGGCCAGCATGTATCTTGTGTCTAACTCTGCCCCTATATATATACAATATGCTGTGATGGCAACAAGGCAGATTTTTCGAAGTTTATTGAGATGCCTAGCTGAGAGCAAAGAAGAATGGTGGTGTCCCATGCCATTGTTAGTAGAT
Organism: Protopterus annectens; assembly: GCF_019279795.1. Classification (NCBI taxonomy): domain Eukaryota; kingdom Metazoa; phylum Chordata; order Ceratodontiformes; family Protopteridae; genus Protopterus; species Protopterus annectens. The sequence continues at coordinate 773,011,955 of NC_056746.1, read as the reverse complement.
GCTCGGTGGTGGCAGTTAGGAGCCTATCATCTAAATATGGAAACACCCAGAATCCTAGATGCCTCAAGTGAGCTGTAACTATTGCCAGGCATTTGTTGAACACTCTGGGGGCTGTAGTGAGACCAAGGGACAGAGCTCGAAATTGGTAGGGATTGGCTCCCAGCTGAAAGAGTAAATGTCTCCTGGATCGCCTGTCCATTTTACATGTGGTAGTACACATCCTGGGAGATCTATAGAGCACATACAATCATCTCTTCCCAGAAAGGGAAGTATCGACTGCAGTGTTACCATCTGGAACTTTGACTTTTTGACGGACTTGTTTAAGTCTGTTGAGATCCAGAATGGGCCTCCAGCCCCTGACTTTTCTTTGAACTAAAAATAACCTTGAGTAAGTTCCGGATCCAATTTGGTCTGCAGGGACATTTTGGATGACTCTTTTTTTCTAGCAACTTTTGTACCTCTAAAGTTGCATGTTCCCTTTGACTGGGTGATACATCTGGGACTCATTTTTTTTTCTAAAGGGGGAGAGGAAAAGGGTATGTGGTAGCCTCTGGATATGATCATTTGTACTCATCTTTTGCAATTTCTAGCCAGGCTTTTGGGTACAACGACAAGCAACCCCCGACTGCATCCAGAGATGGACAGATGGGTCTCATCTCAGGACCACTGAAAGGGCTTACCAAGGAAGGAATCCTTGTCACCCTGATTCTGCGGACCCCCCCTCTGCCACGTGGTCAGCGTCTTCCATTGTTATGTCTCCCTCTGCCCCTGGGGGAAGAATCACCACGTGCATTCGGGAAAGCTCTTTGGGACCTACAGAACCACTACCCCCCCCCCATTCTGACCTTTAGGATAAGGTCTAGTAGGCAGGAAGAAATGGACTCCAATGGCAGATACAGTTTTTCCCTCCTGTTCGCACCTGGTTAAGGTCTCTAACTTTTGGTGCGAACAAAGATGAGCTATCAAAAGGGGCATTAGTAAAGGAAGACTTGAAGGGGTCTGAGAAATCACATAAGCGCATCCATAAATGTTTCCTTAAAGAAATTCCTGTACCCGCTGCCCTACTCGTTCCATCGGCCGCAAAGGAAATAAGTCACATGGAGGAGTAAACCACAGAGTTTAGGGTGGAGAGTTGGGAGGAGACCTTGTCTGAAACCCCCACAGCTACACCTTGGACGGTATCTTCAAGCTCCTTTAGGTGATCCCTTTGAAGCCTGGTGAAATGGGTCACATAGTTAAGCAACTGAAGGGCAAAGGACGCTGAAGAAAACATACACTTTACATATCTGCCCATCGTTCGACACTCTTTATTCGGAGGATGGACAGATGAGGATGTCTCTGACAACTCCTTCTTGGTGGCTGCCATCACCACCATGGCATCTACCGGAACACTTTTACTGAGAAATTCCTTGTCTGCAGGAGTGGTGATGAACTTATTTGGCCTCCTAGGAACAGGGTCTACTGAGTCCGGAAAGCCCCATGCCTTACGACTGACCACATTCATTGGTTGGTCGAAAGGCAGAGATACCCCAAGAGGTGGAAGGGTGAGACCCGAACGCCTTCAGGTACACAGACTCATCCTCAGAAGGGTTGATGGGCTTCCAGCCTCCTCGCTACTTAAGCATTTCTAGGATGTCTGCAATACAGACATCCTCAGAGGGTGACTGTGGGAACCCTACCAAATCATTGAGATCAGTGTCTGAGGTGATGGGACTCCTCCGGGGAGTCAGGATGCTTCCTCTTACACAACCTCTTCTGAGGGACCTCCTCTGAGAGGCACTCTGGTGAGGTTTTTGAAGAGACTGCTTCACCGAATGGAGCATCCGGGGACATTGGGTCTCCACACCTGTGAGGAAGTGATGGCACCGAAGTGGACACTGGCGCTTTTGGGGGAAGTGTACTTGGTCCTGACAGCAGAGCAGTCTGAGGTGACAGCATTCTCCTCATCACCGTGAAGGCCACTCGACCCTACTCCAAGGAGGTTCCTGGTTCTGAGGAACTAGAAACCCCCATGAACCAAGTCGGTGGGCTCCGAGGCCAATGTAGGTGACAAACTCACCTGCGCCAAAGCCCTGAGAGGTAGACTCAGGTTGGACAACTGTCCAGCCCAACTCTCCTCCCCGGAACCGACGGGAGAGCGTCAGCAACTAGACCCATCAACTCCCAAAGGAGCTGAGGAGGTCGGAGTAGTGTCCGGACCTGAAGATCCTGGGGTATTTCTCGGTACCGACGGTTCCTCTACAACTGTATCCAAGCATTCATGCTCTGAAGCCACGGAATGGGTCGGAGGAGGAATTGATGAAGGGCAGTGATGTTGGTCAGCTCCAAATCCCTCTGGGTTGGGGTCGACAGGATCTTGGCCAGCGTTGGCATTTGTAACAGCATCTTGATCACCCGCTCCAGGTCATCATCCAAAAGGCTCCTGGAGGATCAAGAGGACAGAGTCAGGGACCTCACTGGTTGCAGCAAAGGAGAACGTAGTACTGAGGAAACTGGTTCCAGAACTGGGTACCGCCTCCGAAATTGGAACTCTGTAGGCTCCGAGATTACAATAGGAGCCGATGAGGGAGATTTTTCAGGCCCCAAAGCCTTCGAGTCCACAGATGACTCTCGGCTCCGATAATGGAGCAGTAGAGGATGACTTTTTGTAGATTTCCCAGATCTGGAGGATAAGGACTGTTGAGTGGTTTTTGAGGAACTCTGATTCCCTCCTAAAGCCTCAGCAAAAGGTGCCTTCAACAAACCCCTGATTATCAATTTGTTCCTTCTTTCCAGTAAGACTCTTGAACTAAAAGCATGGCAGAAGGAACATGACTCTTGAAGGTGGATAGCACCCAAACAATACAGACAAACTGGTGTGTCCATCAGTAAGAGACTTTTTCTGGTTGCACTTATCACATTTCTTGAAACCCGAAGGTTTCACTTCTCTGGTATCCTTAGACATTACAGACAGCAGTCAACAAAAACAAGTCAGAACGTTAACTAGGAGCACACAAGGGAAAAAAACTTTTTTTTTAAACTGTATAAAGTCAAAAAACTGTAATTATTCAATGCAATAACAGGAGGAGAAGTCTCTAATCAAAAATGACTAACTCCTACACAGGAAAGGGAAAGGAAGGGAAAGCCATCTCATTTAAATGGGCAAACGGCAGCCCTCTAACTCAAATGGACTACCCAACGAGGAAGGAATTAACACCGATAGCAAAAACAATGTCCCAAAAAAGAAGTTATGTACTCACCATAATGTTCCATCTGAGCAGTTATACTTTGTCTTCAACCTGTGGGTTACGGATACGTATCAGATCCGTGCCGGCAACTTTTGCTGGCATCAGCTCTGAGCTCCAAACTCCTCACCTTACCCATAATGCACCTCCACTGCCTTCCATCCCCAGATCGAGTTTGCTGAACTTATACTGAAAATCCGACCTGATAAATTTACTTGTGACCTATACTGCAGCTCGTAGGCTGATCATGCGCCAAGGTCCGGGGGAAGGAGGGAGGGACGGTTGAAGACAAATGAAGTACAACTACTCAGATGGAACGTTATAGTGAGTATAAAACGTCTTTATCTGAAGTAGTTCACTTCATTTGGTCTTCAACCTGTGGGACAGAGTCCCCAGCTACTAAACTCCTGAGAGGAGATGCTCTCCTTCTGGAAGTCAAATCCAATTTGTAATGAGAAATAAATGTATGAGATGAGGACCAAGTAGCTGCAGAACAAATATCATCCAAAGACACTCTAGACCAAAAGGCCGCAGACATGGAGGAGACATGCCTCTGTCCTTATAGACCTGCTGGATGCATGAAGAAATCCATGTAGCTAAAGTGACCTTGGAGATTGTTTCCTTCTATAAACCTTTTTGGGGAAACCTAACAACTGATCAGATTTATGGAAATGTTTTGTCCTGTGTAAATAGAATCATAACTGTCTATGAACATCCAACATGTGGAGTTTGTATTCCATCTTGTTCATAAAATTAGGAAAAAACGCAGGCAAATTGATAGTTTGATTGATATTGACTGGTGATGCCACCTTAGGAAGAAAGGATGGATTGGGTGCCTTTGTGAAAAGTCAAGTATGGAATCCTCTAATTCTGAAACCCTTCTTGCAGAGGTAATAGCCACCAGAAAAGCTGTTTTACAAGATAAAAAATTCAGATCTGCAGTAGCGGCAGGCTGGAAATGTGGAGCGACCAAAGCTTGAAAAAACATAGTAAGGTCCCACAGGGGAACAGGATCTTTGACCGTGGGGCGTAACAAAAAGGTGCCTTTGATAAAGGCTTTACACAGTCTGGAAGAGGCTAAGGAGGTAGAATTCTCTCCCACATGGAAATGAGAAATGGCAGCCAACTGAACTTTGACAGTAGAAGAACTAGCTCCATGTTGGAAAATATCAGCCAGAAAATCAAGAATGGTGGAAATAGGAGCCATGAAAGGGTTTAAACTCCTTTGAGAGGCCCAGAAAGAAAAATGTTTCCACTTGGTGCGATAAACCTTCCTGGTTGAAGACTTATGAGCAGCTACCAAAATAGATCTAACTGAGGAGGATAGTCTGGGAGTCCTAGCAATCACGGGAATTGGAGCAGCCAAGCTGTGAGCTTCAGGCTGTCCAGACTCAGATGAGGCAACCCAAAGGGTGTGAAATTAAATCCTGAATGGGATCTAGGATCCAAGGTGAAGCCAGAAGGTGAGACCAAAGGAAGGGAAACCATACCTGGCGAGGCCAGAATGGGGCCATGAGGATCACTTTGCTCCCCAGTCGACTAGCTGTCTGTAGAAACCTCGGAATGAGAGGTACTGGTGGGTAAGCATACAGAAGACCGGGAGGCCAAGCATGAACTAGAGCGTCTCTGGGGGACTCCCCCGGCAGGGGGTTCAGAGCAAAAAACTTGCTGCACTTCACGTTGGAAGGAGATGCGAAGAGATCGTAGCAAGGTTGACCCCACTCGCTGAAGATAAGTTCCGCTACTGAGAGATTCAGTGGCCACTCGTAAGGCATCAAAATGGTCCGACTTAACCTGTCTGCTAGAATGTTGGACCATCCCGGAATGTGCATTGCGATGAGAAAGCGACTGGTGGAGATCATGCATTCCCACACTCTCATGGCCTCGCGACAAAGGGGGTAAGATCTGGTCCCTCCCTGTTTGTTGATATACCAGACCACTGACATGTTGTCTGACAGAATAGCAATCGTCCCCAGAGGAAGAAAGGCATGAAGGGCTTGCAATGCTAGAAGGACTGCCCTCATCTCTAGGACATTTATATGTAAGCTGGTCTCTATGGGGGACCACAGGGCTTGGACTGTCCTGCATGAAAAATGCCCCCCCCCCACCTGAGTTGGGAGGCATCCGTGGTCACTGTGGTTAGGGCCAGGGCTGGAACAAAGGGTCATCCCTCCAAAATGTCCAGAGAGCTCATCCACCATATGAGGGACGACCGACAGACTCGACTGAGTTGAATAGGATATGTCAATGGCAATTCCAACAGGGACCATTGAACCGCTAGAGTCTACTGTAGAATCCTCATGTGTAACTGAACACATGGGAGAAGAGTTATGGTCGCCGCCATCGAGCCTAGGACCCTCAACAACAATTCCACCATTGGAAGATGAGAACAGTAGAGCAGGGAGACATGCATCCTCAGGTTTTGAACTCTCTCCAAGGTAATTTTGCACTAAGAGCATCTATCCTGGCACCAATGTAGTCTATCACTTGTACAGGATCTAGGAGAGATTTTGATGTGTTGATTGTAATCCGCAAATGCAGGGCCAATGTCAGGAAATAATCCATGGTTTGGGAAAGTAGATGACTTGGTGGAAGCAGTGAGGAGCCAGTACAGATAAACCTGATTCCCCTGAAGCCTCAGGTGAGCCGCTACGACCGCCATCACTTTGGTAAGCACCCTGGGGGGCTGTGGTGAGACTAAAGGGTAGGGCTCAAAATTGGTAATGATTGACTCCTAGCTGGAAGTGGATGAACCTCCTGGAGCTTCTGTGCATTTTTATGTGATAGTAAGCATCCTGAAGGTCTAACGAGCACATACAATCGCTCTCTTGCAGGTATGGCATGATGGACTGTAACGTGATCATCCGGAACTTCTCTTTGGCAACTGAAAGGTTCAGGGTAGAGAGGTCCAGAATGGGCCTTGAGTCCCCCATTTTCTTTGGCACCAAAAAGAACCTGGAGTAGAAGCCCGATCCGGACTGATCAGGGGGGATGGTTTTGATGTCTCATTTTACTAGCAGCTTGGAAACTGCCTGTGCTGCTGCCTCCCTTTGCATTGGTGGTACGTCTGGGAGGTGTCTGGGAGACATAGGGGAACCCATGAAGGGGATAGAGCATCCTCTGGATATGATTTGAAGCACCCAGCGGTCTGTTGTTATGGACTCCCATGCTGCTGGATGCAAGGACAATCATCCCCCGACTGCCTCCAGAGTAGAGCAGTCGGGCAACCGCTTGTGGTTTCTGCCTGGGTCTGTCCGAGAAAGGTTCTCGAGACCCGAAGTTCCGCGGACCCCCTCTGCCTCTGGGCCAGCGTCCATTCTGTTCCCCTCTGCCTCTGCGGGAAGAAGAGTCCTGAGTGTCCCGGGAATACTGTGTCTTCCAAAACCACATCTTCTTTTGCCCTCTATGGTTCCGAAAAAAGGACCTTTGAGGGTTAGAGAAGTGGATACCGATGGCAGACAGTGTCTTCCTGTCCTTCTGACTCTGGACTAATGTCTCCTTGACATTCGTACTGAAAAGTGTTGAGCACTGATAAACAACGCCTTAAAGGGTTAGGAACCTGAGCAGGCGTTACGCCTCATGGACACGCTGGACCCAGTCGTCCTAGCCGCTCCTTCCATAGCATGGGAGAGGAGTCGCATGCAGGTGCTAGATACCGCTTTTAAAGTGGCCATCCTCGCAGAGAACGAAGCTTTGTCCTCCTGCGACACAGACTTGGGAGGAGACTCCTCTAGTCCTTTACTAGGTCGCGTTGGAGTATAGTGACATGGGCCAAATAATTCAGCGCCCTGATCAAAAAGGTAGCTGAAGCATACACCCGCTTCCCTAGGCAGTCCATCATCAGCGACTCTCAGTCAGGAGGGTGGACTGAGGAACTCTCCTGGGTAAGTTCCTTCTTAGTGGCTGGTGCTATCAGCATGGTGTCCATGGGGGAGCCCTTGTTCCAAGATGGCCTATCAATGGGAGGGCTGAGGATTTTATCGGGTCGCTTTGGGATAGGCTCCATGGTGTCCGGTTCCTTCCATCCCCGCGAGGTGACCAAATCCACTAAAGGATCCGTGGCAGGGGACACCCAGGAAGTAGATGGGCCCGTGCCGAAAGCCTCCAGGAGCACAGACTCATCAGAAGAAGGTCTGGGGACAGACCAACCTCCACGCTGGTGCAGGATCTCCATGATGTCTCCAAAGGAGACATCCTTCGGAGGTGACCTTGGGGAACCCTCTCCATCATCTAAGTCCTTGTCCTCGGTGAGGGACTCGGGGGAGTCCAAGTGCCTCCTCTTGCACATATGCTTGTGAGGCACATCTCTGGTGGGGCTCTCCAGGCACCGGCTGTTCCTCTGGTAAGATGATGGGGACCGTAGACAGAGCCGAGTGGGTCTGGGAGGAGTCCGAGGGGGCGGTTAGGGGCCTCGATCCGATGGAGAGAACCCTTTCTACCACACTGAACGCCAAAGGAGAGCGAACCTCCTGAGAAACCAATAAGGAGGTCGGTCTCCCCGGGTCCGACGTGAGAACTGGAGCAGGAACCGAGGTGGATGGAGCTCCGAGGGAGGGAATCTGGCCCGACAAAGTCAGAGCCGATGGAAAAGTTCCACTACCTCGGATCCGACACCCAAGCTCTGGCTCTGAGAGCGGGTCGGATCTGAAATGCTCCAGGCAGCTGTTGGTGTTGAGGAAGCAGGTACCGTCAGCGCCGACAGCCTGACCAAAGCCAACCTCAGATATGAGTACTCCAAAGCCAAAAGTCGGATCGGGGAAGGAGAAATGGGTTGAAAGAAAGGAAGTGAGCTCCCCCCTCCAGGGGGAGGCGGGGCTGGCAAGACCCCCATCTGTATCTGTGTACAGATAAAGAGCCTCATCATCTTATCCAGATCCATATCCAACAAGGAGCGAGTTGACCATGATGAGGCCACTGAGTCCAACCTGGCGGGTTGGGGCACCGAGGCCTGAGAGGCTGGACGTGTCTCCTCTGGCACCGTGGAGAACCTCGGAGATCAGAGCTGAGGGGAGTCATGGGTCCGTATCAACTTACTTGGAGAAGCGAGGTCCGGGGACCTCTTCCTCTTTTCCCTCGTCTTCGACTCTTTCTCCCTTTCTCTACCTCTCTTCTTCTCCTTTACCACAGGCTTTGGTACAGGAGGTTGAGTCCCAGCCTGGGAGGGAGGAAAAGCCAGAGGAAGAGAGGAGGGAGAGGCAACCAAAGCAGCTTCTGGGACCAAAGCCGAAGATGAGGAAAGAGAGTCGGAAAGAGGAAGAAGACCTTTGAGGGCCAACTTGGCCTTCCTATCCTTTAGGGCACGGGGGTTGAAGCCTGCACAAATATTACAATCCACACTCAGGTGGGCCACACCCATGCATAAAACACACATAGTATGGCCATCTGCTGGGGATAGCTTATGGCTACACTCTGTGCAGCCTTTGAACACAAGCTTTTCAGCCATCCAAATAATAGAAAGATAGCCTTAGAAAAAAACAAACAGGCAAGATCTTTCTAAATAATAAACACACACACACACACACACACTCACCACACTCGCTACAGAGAACACTGAGGGGGGAGGGGAAGCTACTACCTACAACACTGAACAAACAACTCTAACTACCTAAAAACCACTACACTCGACGCACCAAGCGAGGGGAGGAGAAAGGGGACCTATCCTAAAACTAATCTGAAGAAATGTAGACAACTGAACTACTCACAGAAGTTTTAAAACCCACTACTAGTTGGAGCTCAAAAGACAGGATGTGAAGCAAACCGCAGCAAATGAGATCTGGGGATGGAAGGCAGTGGAGGTGTATTATGGGTAAGGGAGAAGTTTGGAGCTGATGCTAGCAAAACCTGCCGGCTTGGATCCGATACAGAGCCATAACTCACAGGTTGAAGACCAAATGAAGTAAACTACTTCAGATCTCTCTAATTTAAATGAGTTTGGGGACCAGGATAGGGAGAAGAAACAGACAGGCCTAGCATTAGACAATGGCCAACAAGAAAAACGGCACAAACACAACAACAAACACTCCCAATATACTACCCACTACTTTTAAGTTAGAAAAAGCTACAATATCGCAAAATTTTTATAAAATCACTTGAGAAAAACAGAAAAGTTTCCACTTAGCCTAGAGCCTGCAAGGAAGCACCCAATCTTGTTTAGCAGCAAATGAGATCTGGGTAATCTTCCCACAGCATCATAGGATAGGGTATAGCCACAAACCGGTGGAAGATCTCGAGCTCTTGTATAAGCCCGATTCGGAACCAATTCTCAGTTCCGAACCCAACCAGCAAGGAATGAAAGTGAAATAGGACAACATAACATCTATAATTCTGAGTACATCCAGATGCGTATTTATGTATACTGCATCATCTAATAGCCACAAAGCTGCTGAGGCACTCCTACCTGCTCTGAAACCATCTTTTCTTTACATGTATTCAATCAGCTGTACATTTAGACTAACATAGCTGGGCAATGATGCTGACTTTCTCAAATGAGGATTGAGGGGTAAGTTTCATTGATGGAAGGACCACATTCCTCTGCTGGGAAAGATGAAGGCAGAGTGCTATCAAAGAAAATCCATCTGGTCTCTGGCTCATGAGGAACAATGTCAAACCATCCTCGATGTGCAACAGTGGAAAATGAATCATTACCTTTACACACGTAGACTCTGAAATGAGTCACAAGAGCGCAACAGTTTGGTTTACATGTACTTTCTGGGCCTAGAAAAGGCATATGACCATGTCCACCAGAATATATTATGGAAGTAACTACAACAGTACTACGTTCTAAGGAAGAAGCTATGTGCCACTCAATCCCGGTCTTCACTGAGTAAGATGGGTCGATGTTCTTCACATCATGCCAAATATCTTGAAGAGTGGCATATGGGTCACACAACGGTGTGTCTTATTTCTCTTTCTGTTCATGGTTTTCAGCAAAAAGATAGCAGGGTACATTTAATTTTATTGAGAATGCAGTCTTAGGATGTGAAGGTTGCATGTGTGTTATCTACAGATAATCACCCACAGCACACGATAGTCACAAACAAGAAACTTTTAATGAAGCTTTCAGGTTTACACCCTTCATCAGCATACAAAATCACAACACATTAACACATTTAAATAGAGGACCATTATAATCACATGATCAAGCCAGCCATTCAAAGGACCACTATAATTAAATATGCAAATTCAATTTAAAAACATCTAATAAAATTAATTTTCATGCAGTTACTTGTTAAAAGCATAATACATAAGTATAAAAAAGTACAAAAAACTGTTACATATATATATATATATATATATATATATATATATATATATATATATATAGACAAATAATTACATCTACACATTTAGAAATACTATACACTTAATACTATAAATTTTCTCTCTGCCTCTTGGTCAAAACTGGTTTTAAACTGACTGTCCCATTAAGGCCTGGATACTTATCAGCCTGTAGTCGCACTATCCACTCATACTCTTTTAGCAACAAAAGATTATCAAGTCAGTCAGTTTAAAACCAGTTTTGACCAAGAGGCAGAGAGAAAATTTATAGTATTAAGTGTATAGTATTTCTAAATGTGTAAATGTAATTATTTGTCTATATATATATATATATATATATATATATATACTTTTTTATACTTATGTATTATGCTTTTAACAAGTAACTGCATGAAAATTAATTTTATTAGATGTTTTTAAATTGAATTTGCATATTTAATTATAGTGGTCCTTTGAATGGCTGGCTTGATCATGTGATTATAATGGTCCTCTATTTAAATGTGTTAATGTGTTGTGATTTTGTATGCTGATGAAGGGTGTAAACCTGAAAGCTTCATTAAAAGTTTCTTGTTTGTGACTATCGTGTGCTGTGGATGTTTATGGTATATAGTACTTCTGGAGTATTTCTTATCTACAGATAATGCCATTTTCAAGGTCTCAAGTTATTTGATCTCCAGCACACAGTGGAACAGTTCACTAAAGAAAACTGGCACCTACAAATAAGAAAGTGACATTCTCTACTAGAAAACAGCAGGTGGTTCACTGCAAGATATAAGGGAGAACTTAAACAACTTGGGATCTTGTTGATAAGTGAGGGCAAAAGAAATAATGAGCTGGACCACTGGATAAGTGTAGGAGTGGCAGTACTTCAAGTGCTGTACTAGACTATGGTGGTGAAGCAAGAAACAAGCCTTAGGACAAAGTCTACATCCACAGTCTCATGTACAGTTATGACTTTTGGGGATTGAGGGTAAGGATGAAACTATGAGGTACAAGTGTCATAAAAAAGGTATGATGCACAGTTGATAGGCTCATTCTTCAATGCTGCATTGAGGAGTCTAGTAATCCAAGAGGATCATGCATTTCAGCCATGACTTCTCCAGGTTGACAGGAATCAGCCTAGCAGGTTTAGGCCTCTACAGTATATGCTTGCAGGTGTCTCAATGGGAAATGTACTACGCAACAGGAAGAGACCTGGGGTAGACTATGACATTTTGAGAGAATATCTCACTCAGCTTATCTAGGAATGCTTAGGGAACTGCACACGATTAGCTGTATACTGTTGCTGCCTTGTGCGTTGTCAAGGTAGAGAAAGCTGATTTAAACAAGTAATGCATTTCTTTCTTACTTTCTTATTTTAAAATGTTGGCACATTTGTAAGGCAATGTTTGAGCTCTGTTTGATATAGCATATGTGCTTTTACCTATTCTATGTGAACTGAAAAGGAGAAACAAAAGGAATATAAATTTATAACTTGTATTTAAAGTGCAGTACCATTTCTCAGGAGGCTAAAAGGTCATAAAATGCAATTAAAATACTCTTCAAAGGGTAGAATTGTGAAATGAAGCAGCTACCAATACTCAAACAGTTGTATGGGGAATCACATTTACCGTTTGTTAATATTTACTCTATTGTGTGAAAAAGAACTAATGTAGCCTTTTGTGGGAACAAAATTGAGCTGAAATATATACACATTTAGAGCTAAAGCAAATTTAGACTAGTTTGTTTTCGTATTTCTTCAGTGATAGGCAGCTAGGGTATTTATCTGTAGAAGAGATTCCCCTTTTAATATTCTGTCTGGCTTAACTGTTATTTTTAGACTCTGTGTATTATCTTAACCTCTCTGCATATTTAATCTATATCAGCATTTGCTTTATTGTTTAAATACAGTTTTATTTATTCACTTGCATGATCTTGTGTTTGATATTTGCTATTTAATTTTTTTACCCATTGTTAATTATCTTAGAAGTGGTTATTATCATTTAGTTCTGTAGATTGATAAAGTTGGGTATCCACCATCAATTAGCCAGATCTATTCAGCACACTGCCAATGAATTAGGGAGATCAAAAATGTTTGGATAACTGGTGTGGTTGGTCTCTAGCCAAAAATATAGGGTGACAGCAGTACTACTGTTCTAGGATGAAATCTATGGGGAACTAAAGAATTCTAGCAACCTTCCCAGGAATGTGTGTGTGTGTGTGTGTGTGTGTGTGTGTGTGTGTGTGTGTGTGTGTGTGTGTGTGTGTGTGTGTGTGTGTGTGTGTGTGTGTGTGTGTGTAAATAAATTGGAAAGTAGTTACTATGGAAAGGCACACTGCAAATACTGTACTTCACAGAGTGACTGGTGGAAAAAGGACCTGGGTGCTAGGCTAAACACTAATCTCTGTAAGTGACCACAGTGTCATCTTAGTCTGGCTGTAGGTGTTAGAAGCCTATATTCACTTTATACACTTAGGACCAGGTTGCACTTGGTGGATTGGTTACTGAATCAGAATTTTGTGTACTTTACTTTACTTTCTTTTTACTGCAACCTGTTGGGTACCAGTGATGCACTGAGAGACCATCCCTCTTTTGCCAACAAACCTTTTCTGGGCACTACAGTCCCTCACACATCTATGTGATAGTCTGGCTGGCAGTAATGAGATTCAAACCTCTTCCAGTTGCAGCTGGTCCTTCACTTATGGGTGGCAAGTGGTGCCATCTATTGCACCTTTCTATGCTCACCAGTGCAAGCAGTTTGAATGGAGGGAAGCACAGGGGGAAAGGGTGCAGTATTAGTAATACCTTACTTCTTCCACTCTTGCTAGACTGTGACAGGTCAGCTTATCAAAATCATGGCTCACAACTCTAGTACAAACAAAGGATGACAGGGAGGTGGACATGAAGTAGAAGAGGTTACTGGTACTTGATCATACTAACCTACCTTGGTAAAAGCCAGAGTCAGACAAAAGACTGATGCTGACAGAGCAGGACAAAACAGATATTCTGTGAACATATCTGAAAACATGCTTTGCTTCATACTTGTCTAGTTTCATGTTTTTTTTCAGCTAAAGACTTGCTCTTATTTATTTATTTTTTATTTATCCTTTATTAACCTGGACAGCTCCACTAGGCTAGTGGCATCTTTTCAGGGGAATCTGAAGTTGTATTTTTACTACTAGGGGAAACTTGGCTAGAGCATCATGGAATTTCCCCTACTCTTTTCAATGGGTGCCGTGGGAGTATCTCATTTGAATTCCCAAAGTCATGACTGAAAGGCTCATAGTCTATCTCACTTAATTAGTTAAATAATAAATAAACTCCCATCTCCAGGAGAAAAAGAAATGTAGGGTAAAGAGACACTACTTGAAAGAATACTTCAATCTCAATTCAGAGAAACAGAGCTGTAAATTATGTTGCAATTAATCAGAGTCAAACCTACAGCAAATATAAAAATATCAAAGGAAAGATAGATAAAACACTTTCTCTGGTCTAGTCCTCCTTTTGAAAGTGGGTACTGCGTGAGGATGGGAACTGGCAAGTTGTTCATGGTTGAAGGATTAAATTGCCTTGAATGCATACAAATCCTTTAAAAAAGCAGCTAAATATCTTCAATTGTATATGATTTTCATGGAACAGATACTGTACAACTATAGTGATGCTCTCAGCATGTAAGAAAAACTATTAAAACTGCTATATGAAACAGTTTACCTTCATATCGTCGATCCTACTATGGGTGAAACCGCTTCCATGAAACCCGAAGTGCGAACGTCTCCGAAGTTGAATTCCACATAACCGAACGGCAAAACCTCTCCCCCTTTTTGACCAATGGTAGCACTGGTGTGGAGGTGTGGCGCAGCCGGAAATGTCAAATTCGACATTATTTCGATATTTGGAACATTTTGCGGTTTCGGTTTCATGGAAACGGTTCGCTTAAGTGGCCGGTCGATCATGTGTGTTCGACTTTATGAAGGTAAACCATATGCAGCATCTATGACAAAGCCTGAATTTTATCACTGCCTGCATACTGGGAGGTACCCCACACCACAGGACACTGTGTTCCACTTTGTCTTGCAAAAGCTACTACCTTCTCAGATAGATTACAAACATTACAATGCTACAAACACCCTGGGGTCTAAACATATTTAGCTTGGATGAGGACAGAGAGTCAGCAAACATATGTACTCCTCATAACTTTACATTAAGTATAATGACAGCAAATCTCAAAGGAACAGATAGAAGGTTGTTGTCAGAGTGAGATACTGAATCCAAGGATGAAAGTAAGCAGCAGTTTATTATAAAGTCCTGATTCAGTACACAGTGAACACAAGAGGACAAACAGATGAAGGTAGCTGCACTAGCTTAACAGAATTGTGACAGAAGGGCGTTATGTAAAAGGATTAAGTATTCAATGGACAATGGATGGCTCTGTCTCACAGGGAGATGGACAAGAAGTAGATGAGGTTACTAATGTTTGATGATCAAACCAGTGTGTGGAAGATTTTAAGTCCATACATCTCTAGTTAATGCAGTGGTGGTGCTGCGGTAGCGTTGTCGCCTCACAGTAAGACACTGTCCGGTTTGATTCTCAGCTAGAGCGTCTTCTGTGTGGAGACATGCGTGAATGGGCATACCTTAGTTGAAGGTTGTGCGTCAGGCCTGGCAAGCCGGTACGTAAAAATAAACTGCCAATCATTAGTGGACCGGAGTTCCGCTGTGGCGACCCCTAACCGGGAAAAGCCGAAAGACACAAACATCTCTAGTTAATCACTGTATATTAATCAGATCAGACAATAGTAGTAGAAGTAGCGAACTTAAACTAGTCTTAAGTAAAAAAAGAATATATATATATATATATATATATATATATATATATATATATATCAAATTGTACAGAATTACTAAGTATTTGAAAGTAATCCAAGCAAGGCAGGCAGTCTGTTTCCAGTCGAAAATCCTTTATTAAGTACAAAGACAAGCGATCCAAGTAAAACAAAAATAGAGTAATAGTTGACATGTTTAAGTTCGCTACTTCTACTACTATTGTCTGATCTGATTAATATACAATGATTTACTAGATATATATGAACTGCAAATCTTCCACACAGAGAGGTTTCTTACACTGTTTTGTTTTTGGACCCACTGTGCTTGTTTAATGGGTTGTTTTGAAACTTCAGGGATATCACGGAGATTACTTGTTGTTTTTTAATGTTTGATGATCCTAACCTACCTTAGTAAAAGCCAGAATGAGATAAAAGATTGATGCTGAAATAGCAGGAGACAGACATCCTGTGAGCATATGTGTAAACATGCTTTATTTCACAGTTTTCATGTTTTGTCAGGGAAAAGGCTTGCTCTTACTCCACGAGTCATGACTGAAAAGGGCATAGTCCATCTCACTTAAATATTTCTTATTTAATTAATCTAAAGTGTTGGCTTTGCTCTCAGTCTAACTAGAATGACTCTGACATTTCTTCTGACAACTTATGAGTACATTCATGAATACATAATGTAAAACTGGCATTTCAAATGCAAATGAGAGAAGAACAGTCCAAACACACTGGGCAAAGTGAATAGCCTCCCCAAAACAGCAAATGACCAGAATGCTTGTTTTTCTAACTGAAAAATCAGAAGACAGAAGTTCTTACTTAGTTTCCAGAAGCTGTGTGTTCTCCAGCAACAAGTTTTCTACTTCTTTCCCCATCCCTAAAAGACAAATCAGGAAGTCAAGACTGTACAACATCAAGGTGTGAAACAACCCAATCAGTTACATGTGCATGCTTTTTAAACAAGATCAGCATCATCTTGACCTTTACCCTGCCTTGCCCAAAGATCAATCAATCATTCAGTCAATCGGTCAATCAATCAGTTAATGACACTAAATCCCAAACATGTAAGAGATTCTGCTCCAAAGTGTGCATTAGTTGCATAATGATGCTAGGTAGGCAGGATCATCTCTACAGAATTGCATTTCACTCTGATTTGCCAATAACAAAAAATTAATTTCAGTGGTCTTTCCTGTAAACGCTTCAAATGGAAAAATTAACATAAAGAAATATTTATACTGACTCAAAACAAGTACTTGTCATACTGTATGTTACAAAAAACTTCTATTCAATCAGACCTCCCAAAGAAAATTGTTATTCTCTCTTTCAAGGAGGGGAGCAACTAAAATGAGGCCTTATTTTTACATACAGGAACGCTACATAGTGACATGGTTATGATATACCCTTGTCAAACCAATGCAACTGTAAAGAGGCCTAATCCATCCAAATGGAAATGTTACATAGTGACTTGAGTAGGAAACACCCTTACCTTTAAATATGGGAATGCCCCATGTTGGAATGAGTGGGATGCAGCATAATCCTCACAAAATGTCATGTGGCAGGGTAAAGAGATGACTGAGAAAGTTAGGTGGCAGGGTAGGGGCTATAGTTAGCCAAAAACAGTTACCTTATAAGCAAGATATATAGAGAAACAGTGGCACAAATGTCTGTTGTGATGGCAGCCAACACAAAATATGTGTATACAAAGAAAAATGACATGGCCTGACAGGTCCAACAGAACAGTTTAGAAACATTTCTGTGATTAAAGTACTACAAGTGAATAACTACCACTCAGAAGAGTGATCACAAACTTATAGTGAAAAAACTGAAACTTGACATTACACTCAAACAGTTTTATAAGGGGGGCTTTGCCTCCACACCTCATAATGTAAGGGCTATGCTGCCTACAGTTCTGTTACTTAAATATATTAACTCTGAGACTGCTGTATCTCAGAAAAAGTGAATTTTCTGGGACATCTCAAAATTGATCTTTAAACAGCAATCAGACAAACTGCACATGTCTGATCACACATTATAGCATTGATCACAAATGACTTGCATTAAACCTGGCACTGTTTAGAAATATCTACGTTCTGAATATTACTACATGGACTTTAAAATACAAAGCAGAGAAACGTTTTCAAAAGTCAAACAAAACACTTATGTGCAGTTCAAAGTCAAAAAGCAGTTCATGAGTGTAGATCAGTAATGGCGAACCTTTTGTGCCAGGAGCTTTTGAAATGCCAAACCCAAAATAATTCAGTGCACTTCACGTGCCCAATGAATAAAGCAGTGTGTTTCTTAACTTGGGTGGTAGTGATCGCTGACATGTCACCCAAACCGTTGTGGCATGTGTCATCTTTGACAAGTGTGTCATAGGTTCACCATCACTGGTGTAGATCAATATTTATGTACACCTTTAAGAAGCTTTCCAGGGGCTTGCACATGTGTATAAATACTGAGCACGTGCAAGCCTGAATGCCATTTTGGAGTAACCTGTTGACATGTAAGCATGCATGTATGTCTGTGTAGTCTGTCAGTTAATCAGTTCATTTATATTTTGTACTACTGCTATTCATCCTTGGGTGGCCACTGTGGTGCAGTGGTTAGCATTGTCGCCTCACAGCAAAAGGTTCTCTGCTTTGATTCTTGGCTGGGGTGCCTTCTGTGTGGAGTCTGCATGTCCTCCCTGTGGTTGCGTGGATTTCCTCCGGGTGCTCCGGTTTCCTCCCACATCCCAAAGACATGTAGTAGGTGGACTGGACACTCTAAATTGGCCCTAGGTGAGTGTGTGCGTGTGTGTGCCTTCTGTGGAAGGTTGGGCGCCGGGCTTGGCAACTCGACACTGTAAAACTCCACTGCCAATCATGAGTGGACAGATGATCCGTTGTGGCGACCCCTAACCGGGAAAAAGCCAAAAGAAGAAGAAGACTGCTGCTATCCATCCTGATGTGTTTCTGTGTAATAAAGAATATAAACAAACTACCCCGCCTGTTCATCTTCACTTGTAAAACAAGACGAGTGACATTGAGCATGTAAAAAGTCTGTAAAGAGGTTGTATCTTCCTCCTTGAAAAGTCCTGTTCTGTCACAATAACATCAATTGTGGGTTCATTCCCATATCTTCTGGGTTAGAACAAGTATGCTTTACTTCCAGCTCTATACACTGAAAATAAGAAAAAGCAACTCAATCCCTTTGAACTTTGTCAGAAAACAAGAGGATTTGCTGAACAGAAGAAAAAGCAGATTAATCCCTTAGAACTTTGTCAGGAAACAATAGGATCAGCTTCAGGTGGACACAAGTAATCTGTTACAGGAGAGCAACAGAAGTAGGTGAGTTTTGTAAGAAAGCAGGCTGCAGGGAAGCTATCTCTCTGTAACTGCTAGTAGTATGTGCTTGTAAAGAATGACAGAATGACAAAATTCACTGAGTGAACAGAAGACTGTGCTGCAGATGTTCCAAGAACAACTAGTGACCAGGCACTGGAGAAGCCGAGGAAGGATTGTGGAGTAAACAACTGACACTGGCTTACCCCTCTTATACAGAAAGTAGTGGTCCAACACCTAATGGAGACAGAGTGCCATAAAGTGTAGAAGCCAAAGACAGACCCTTGCCTCTACTAAGCCATATCTAGGTGGTAGGCTTCACACAGTGCATGTGGTAAAGTGCACACTCATAGAGGAAGGCATATCTGGCTCTCATATCTGTGATCATGCATGTTAGCTGCAGGAAAACAGATCAGGGCCAGAAAAAGTAAAAATCTTTCATGATATCCACATTGTGACTATCTCTCAACACAGCGATGTGGAATTAACAGAAGCTCTTTGGCAAAGAATGAATAATCAACAGGAAGAAGAATGGAAAAAAGTATAAAAAAATATAACTCAACGAGTGACTCAGACTGCTGTTAGAAGCAGTGTTATGAAACAGTATGCAACTGGGGAAATAAACTACAGGATCAAATGCTGTACCATAATGCCAGCCAACTATGTTAGAAGGGGAAAGAACTTCGAAAACATGGTGTATGAAAATACAATGTAAGATTTTCGTTAGAATGAAATGGCAAGGAAGGGGAAGGATGCCACTACTGAGATGTCTGAGGGAATACACACAGTGGAAAGATAAAGTAGAGAACAGAAGTCAATGAATACAACAATGGTGACTGGTGAGAAAAGACAAATGTTTGCAAAGCTAGACATCTAGGCAAATTATGAATCATTTCTATGCTGTATTACCAGAGGAAGAAATGAAAACTTCATGGGTAACAGAAAAAGGATCAGGAAAGATATAGAATGGTATAGGTTCATAGGTTCATACTAGGCTATCTGCCCAAGGGCATTTATAAGCCTAGCCCATAGTTATTTGGCTTTCGCCACCCCTTTAGTTTGAATAAAACTATGCCTATTATTTTGCTGTGCCTCTGTCAAGCAGTGACACTGAAGTAATCCCCGGGGTATATTTGCGATCTCCCATCCATTGGTCAAGATTCCTCTTGAACAAGGCCAGCGAGGTGCTCTGCCTCACATGTACCGGGATTTTGTTCCACAGCATAGGGAGTCTCTGGGTGATGAATCTGTCCCTCCAGCACGTTCTATTAATAACCGTGTCAAGGTTTTAGTCTCCCGCCCTTGTGTAGCCTACTCCCAAACTAAAAGGGCCAGTTGGTACAATTGGAAAGATCTGGCTCCCCCTGCTTGTACCACATGACTGTGTTGCTGTCTGTGAAAACTCTTAAAGGATCTGGTTTCCAATGGTGTCTGAAGGTCTGTAGAGCCTGTAGTTCTGCTCTAATTTCCTTCAGATTGATGTGTTCTGGTCTTTTTGTTTTTTGCCCACTGTCCCTAAACTTTCAGGTTGCCTGTCTAGGCCTATATCTGTGTGCAGCTCTTGCTTTAGTGTCTGCAACTTGAAACATAGGCAGTCTTGTGTTTAATGTGTGCTATCCACCAAAGGATCTCCTTTTTTAAGAAAGGTAGGAGTGGAAGAAGTGTATCCAGTGGATGTAAATGCTGGAACTAATTGGACTTCAGATACTACTGGATCTTCCTAATATGAAGTCTGGCAAGAGAAACCATGGGTGTGGTAACTGCCATGAGTCCCAAAGCTCTGAGAAAGTCCCTTGCTGTACAGGAATAGAGGGAAAGAAGACAGAGGAAGTAAATGGAAAGACTTTCCACTTTGTTTGAAGATAGGAAAGCCTGCACGAGTTTGGTGTTTAGTCTACATCCTAAGAGGTGAAGTAGAGATGTGTCAAGAGTATCTGCTGACATGGTTCCTGTATTAATAGGTCGACCAAGCAGGAGAATATCAGTATTTCCTTTGTTCTGCAGATGGTTATGATGGGGGGGGGGTGAGGTATTTTGTAAAGATTCTTGGTGCTATAGAAAACCCAAAGGATAAAGCAGACAACTGAAAATTCTGGCAGAGAAGTGCAAAGTCTGGCAACTGCCTTAAAGGATTTAGGAGCTATTAACAAGCTGTTTCCTGTGGTCCAGAGGTGTGGTCCAGATGAAAGGTTTGATTCCCTCAACATCCATTATCTAACTGTGTGACTCTCAGTAAGTCACTTATCAAAACAATACTCCCAGGCTGAGTCTGATAAATATCTATTGAGATCAGTGCTTTACCCCCTTAAACAAATACAAATAAAACAAACAAACACAAAAAAAAATAAATAAAAAATGTGAGGAGCCAGCAGAAAAACTCAAAAATTTGCTGTAAGCATCTTTTTAGGTCAAGGGACACTAAGAAGGCCTGAGATGGAATAAGAGGTACAAGAGCATGTAGAGATAACCTAGGTACCTGTGGAAAAATGTTCAGAGTTTAGAGATCCAGAACTGATCTCTAGTCTCCTTCTTTTCTTGGTACAAGGAACATTCTGGAATTGAACTATTTTGTAACTTACTGAGAGGGGACTGGCTCTATTATACCATGCTGAATTAGTGTCTCGATAATGGGACATAGCAGCTAAATCTGGGTGTGAGGAGGTGGGGAATGTCCGCGAATGGGAGAAGC
Source organism: Protopterus annectens (assembly GCF_019279795.1). NCBI lineage: Eukaryota > Metazoa > Chordata > Ceratodontiformes > Protopteridae > Protopterus > Protopterus annectens. Next base: position 772,990,632 of record NC_056746.1, on the reverse strand, counting down.
TCTTTCCAAGTCATTCTCTACCCATGCTGAATGATGCAGGAGATCCATTTGTCTGTTGTAATGAGTAACCACTTTTTAGGGATGAGCAGAGTCTTTTGGAGAGAGGTAGGGAAGGACCATGATGTGGGGAAGGAAGCAGAAGGTAGTCATTCATACTTGTCTGCATAGTAAGGCCTACCAGATCTAGATGGTCTCTCAGGTTTTTCTTGAAATCTCTCCTTAGGTGACTTCTTGGACTTATGGTAAGGCCCCTTCATGGGCTTGGCAGGATCATTTCTTTGATACCTACAAACCAAAGTAATAAAGATCTGTTTAAAGGCCTTCATGAGCTTGTTCTGTTCCTCAAGTTGCTTGAAAAGGCTTACAGCTACTGGACCACACAATAAGTCCCTGTTTAAAGAAGAGTCAAACAGTTTTGCTTTAATATCCTCTGGCAAGTACTGAGAATTTAACTATGCAAACCTCCTGATCACACAGCCTGTTGTAGCTGTCCTGGAAGAAGCTTCTACTGCATCCCAGCTACATTTAATACTATGCCTAGCTACATGAGAAGCCTGAGCTACCATGGATATGGCTTGTTGCTTCCTACCTGCTTCCTCAGGTGTAGACAATACCTTGTTCAAGTTATTCAAAATAGACGATAAGTATCTGGTCATCTGGGTCTGGTAGGTAAAAGTTTTAAAGGTTAGACTGGAAGACATGTAAACCTTTTTACCCAACCCATCCATTGCTCTGTTGTCCTGATCGGAAGGGAGAACATTTGCATTAGGCAGTAACTTAATCAGTTTGTCATCAGACAAAGAAAAGATAGACGGGTCTGCCACAGGATTTTTGTACATAAATTTTAATTCTCGGGGACTTTGTAATATCTATCAGGCCTTCTAGGGGCTGGAGCCTGGATGTCAGGTGCTGTTGTAGTGAACGCAAAAGAATCCAGGAAGGGCTCTAGAAAGTACAGTTGTGTACCTACCATAAATGTAGATGTTCGAGTGTATTCACTGTTGCAGTCATTACTCTTGGGTTATCCTGCTGGCAGGCTACCCGCAGTCGGCCTGAATTCCACAGTCTAGGTCTGGCGTTGGTTGCTGTCGCCTCTTCCCTGACGTCAGAGCACCAGGGGTATAAAAGATGCAGCTGACGCCATTTTCTTCAGTTTTTTTGCCCCAGATGTCAGGTACCCCCGAAATGGTGGGCTAAAAATTATGCCAATAATTATGCATGCAGTAAAATAAACATTTCCTTCATCTACAATCAAATACACCACATAGGTTGTATAAGATAGAGAAGTATAGGTTAAGTCCCAGCAAAGAAAAGGGGGATGGTGGGTGGGTAACCTGGACTGCAACAGTGAATACACTTGAACATCTACATTTATGGTAGGTACACAACTGTACTATGTTCATCGTATTTCACTGTTGCAGTCATTACTCTTGGGTTGAATCCCAAAGCTGAGGTTGGGTGGCTGGTTCTAAATAGGATTAGAAGAGGCTATAAGGCCTTGCAGAACTACAGTGGCGAAGCCTGCTCTGGATTTAGAGTAGAGAGGTAAATGGTAGTGCTTTGTAAAAGTGTGCACTGAACTCCAAGTTGCAGCCTCTAAAATGTCTTTGGTTGGTACTCCTCTGAGAAAGGCTGCTGAAGTGGTTGCTGTCCTGGTAGAATGAGGCCTAATGCCGTTGGGCACTGATTTTCCAGTAGCAGAAATGAATGCGGTGGCCTATCCATTTTGAAATAGTCTGTTTTGAGATAGGCTTTCCATGAGATCCTGCAGCATATGCCACTAAAAGTTGCTCAGTTTTTCTGAAAGCTTTAGTTCTGTCCAAGTAGAAGCGTAGTTGTCTGTGTATGTCCAAGGAATGCAGAAGTCTCTCACCCTTATTCTGTGGGTTTGGATAAAAGGTAGGCAAATTAATGGTTTGGTTAAGGGCCACACTGGACACTACCTTAGGCATAAATGTTGGGTTCGTCCTTAGAGAAACACTGTCTGGATGGAAAATGATGAAAGGTTCCACACCCATGAGTGCCTGTAACTCTGAAACTTGTCTTGCAGAGGTTATTGCTAGGAGCAGAGCTGTTTTCCAAGATAAAAACTTTATATCAGCTGTATTGTAATGAGCTGAAATGGCAGAGGCATGAATTTTAATTGATGAAAAGGATAGGCCTTTGTCCAGCATCTCAGTTAGGTATTGTAAAATCTGAGGAATATTTGGTACAGAAGTGTCAATTCCTTGTGCCTGGTTCCAAACACAGAATATTTTCCATTTTTCTGCATAAGATTTTTCTGATACTTGGCCTCATGGCCTCCGAAATAACATCCATCACTGCTTTAGAGAGAGGTGTGTTTTGAATGGTTACATTATCCGCCATGCTGCCAGATTTAGGGTCCTGAGTTGGCTGTGCAGAATCTGATTGTTTCACTGGGTCAGTAAGTGAAGAATTAGAGGCAATGTCCAGGCTAAGCCTTGAGACAAGCTTTTTAGGATTGGGTACCAGTGCTGGCGTGGCCAGTCTGGGGCAATAAGAATCATTCTTGGCTTCTCTTGTCTGACCTTTAGGAGTACCTTGGGGAGGAGAGGCAGAGGAGGAAAGGCATATACTGTTAGACTTTTCCAGCTGAATGACAGAGCATCCAATTTCTATGCTTGCTTGTGATAAGTCCTTGTGCAGAATTTCTGTAGTTGGCAGTTGTGAGGGGAGGCAAATAGATCTATGTCTGGGCATCCCCATTCCTTTGTTATCATGCTGAAGACTTGTGGATCCAGTTTCCACTCGGGGGGGATCAGTGAGGTTTCTGATTATTTCGTCTGCCAGAGTATTGTTCTTTCCTGGCAGGAATTGTGCTTGCAGGTGTACTTGATAAGTCAATGCTGTGTCCCACAAAGTCATGGCTTGTCTGCCGAGGGGATAGGAATGTGTGCCTCCCTGCCTATGTACCATATGACTGTAGTATTGTCCATCCTTATCAGTAGTTGTCCTGGATGGAGTAGATCCTTGAAAGCTGTCAGGGCATTCTGAACAGCTAGCATCTCTTTTTGATTGATATGTAAATGCATTTGGCTTGTGGACCAAGTGCCCTGAATACATTTTCCTGCCATGTGTGCTCCCCAGGCAGATGCATCTGTTGTTATTGACTGCCTGGCTGTGGGTAGAGTGAATGGCTGTCCCTTGTTGAGGTGACAGGCGTGTGCCCACCATCGAAACTCCTGTTGCAGGCAAGGAATGAGGATAAGTAATGCTTCCAGGCTTTGACAATGTTGTGTCCAGACACGTTTTAGATACCATTGAAGTTTCCTCATATGCAGTCTGGCATACGGAATTAGCAGAATACAGGATGCCATGAAGCCCAAAGCCTGCAGAATTTTTTTGCAGATAACTGGGTTTTTGTTGCCAACATTTTGAAGTAAGAAGTTAGTTGCCTTTGTTTGTCTGGCATGAGATAAGCCATCTGGGCAGTTGTATTTAAGCTTGCACCCAGGAATATTATCTCTTGAGAGGGTACTAGTTTTGATTTCTTTTCGTTTACTGTGTACCCTAGGCAAATTAATAATCTTTTTACGAACGCCAGATGCTTTAGTAGAGTGTCTTTGTTCTCTGCTTGTATAAGGCATTCGTCCAAGTAAGGATATATTCGAATTCCTCTTTGTCTGCAAAATGCAATTACTGGTGCCAGGCATTTTATGAAGACCCTGGGTGCAGTAGATAAGCCAAAGGGCAGTGCAAAGAATTGGTACTGGATTGAGCCAGCTATGAATCTGAGGTATCTTCTGCAAGATTGTCTGATTGGGATATGCAGGTAAGACTCTTTTAGGTCCAAAGTTACAAGCCAAGCCTTCTTGCCCAGCATGGGCAGAAGCTGCTGCAGAGTTAACATTTTGAATTTTGGAACGTCCAGAAATGTGTTTAGAAAAGACAGGTCCAGTATAGGTCTCCAGATTTTGTCCTTTCTGGGTACCAAGAAAAGTCGTGAGTAAAATCCTTGTCCCTGCTCTTGATGTGGTACTTGCTGAATGGCCCTCATGTTCATAAGGGACGAAACTTGTTTTTGTGCCTCTGCTCATTGATTGTGTAGCAGGTTTGGCATACCTTTTGCCTTTGGCAGGGTGTGAAAGTGGAAACTGTAGCTCTGGGACACTATATTCAATACCCATTTGTCCTGGGTTATCATGTGCCAATTTTGAAAGAAAAGTGCTAGTTTTCCCCCTAAGGGGGCTGCAAGAAGATAAGTGCTTGGTGCTGGCAGAGGCAAGTCATTGGGACTGTTTCCTGTATGGCTTTGCTTTGTCTTCTCCACTTTTGGAGGTAGAAGCGCCCCACTGTTTAGGCCTGTATGAGCCCTGGGGCTGGGATCTGCCTCTGGGACATCTGTATCTGCCTCTTTGTGGCCTGTCCAACACTGGAAAGGACCAATTCTTTGTAGGCCAGTTCCTGCTAAATTTTGGTGGCTGAACCTGTAAAAAATCCTTTACTGTTTGCATAGATTTCGCTTTGTCCTCCATTTTCTTCAAAACCTCCTCTGCTTAAACACCAAATAAAGTATTATGCTGTAATGGAGCATCTAATAATTTTGCTGTGACATGATCAGGCAGATTTTGTTCATTTAACCAAGCATGCCTTCTAATGACAGAACCCAGAATCATGTCCCTGCAGGAGGCCTCCAGAGAATCAAAACCACATTGCAATGTATGCTTTCCCACTTGTTCAGTTGCATGCAATAAATCCTGCATTTCCTTATTTTCTGCACAATCAGAATTGGCCAACATTTTCTGTTTTAACAGTGACATTAAGTATTGCTGATATTTAATCATATGAAATTGACAATTTAAAGCCCTCACAGCCAAAGTAGCAGACGTGTAAACCTTTTTCCCCCATCTGTCTAGTGTCCTTGAATCCCTGTCAGAAGGGACAGGGTTTTTTGCAGTAGCGGACTTAACAGCTTTGGGACCCTGAGAAATAGTTTCTGGGTCAGCAGCAGGGTTTTTATAAAGAAATTTATGTGAATCTGGAACCCTGTAGTATCTGTCTGGTTTAACAGGAGCTGGAGGTAAGGAGTCTGGAGAAAGGCCGGACTCTGAAAATACATCTTCTACAATGTCTAGCACAGGGGGAATAGCAAGAGGCCTGTGCTGAGGAAGTAAAATAAAATCTCTAAGCCTTTTCTTTGATTCTGAGTAATCTTGGCTCTGCCAGTGGAAGTGCTCCCTCCTGGTATGCAGGGTTTCACCAAAAGAATAATCCTCAGAGGAGAGGCTAAAGGAATGGATTCTTCAGCATCAGAATCCTCATAGGGAGGAAGAGGGTATTTCTGTACAGAAGAGGAGTCAGAGGAAATGGAAACCTGATCTGAAGAGTCATAGTCTGTCTCTTGCCTAGGCCTCTTATCAGGAGGGGGATGGCAACCCCTGATCAAGGTAATAAGGTCTTCGGCCATTTTGAGAATCTGTTTCTTAGGCATGGAAGTTTGTCTTGGAGAATGCTGTACTTGTTTCTTTGTCTTTAAAGATGCTTTAGTCTTTGCTTTAGAAGCTGAAGTAGGCTTTACATATAGCTGTGTAGGTCTGAAAACACCCTCAGAAGCCGATGCCTGCTCAGCAGCTCCGGACCCATCTGAGGGAATGATTTCCGAGTGTCCAATACCTTGAGTATCCAGAGGCCTAGCTGGCTCCACGTGGGAGTCGTCAGCGGCCTGTGGCTCTGAGGTAGCGGGCGTCAAGGGCTGCAAAAGCGCCTCACTGAAAACAGGCGAACCAGCGACTGGCTTAGCGGAAGCCTCGTTGTCGGTTTTGGTTCTCTGATGACTGTCCTTCTCTTTTTCCTTGCGTTTTTTAGAAACTCTGGTCATCGGCTGTTCCGACGGCGTTATACAATTGAATTTTCAGCCACAGTAATGAAAAGCAAAATCAAACCGGCGCTTAATAGTGCGTTGAATGTAGCACAAAACTGACAGCTAGCAACGTTATGATCAGAGCCTAGGCAAGGAATACAGTAAGAATGAAAATCCTTATGAGGTATTTGCTTCCCACAAGAGATACAATTGTTAACTTTTTCTGACATCGGTCTGGAGCAAGAAAAAAGTTTCCCCAACGGGGTACTTAGCTTTAATGAAGACTTCGGATCTGAAATTCGTCTGTGAAAGTCTTAGGAGTCGGCCAACCGGCACTTGTGAACTGCTTTTGCTTCGGGCACCACGCGGCAAGAAAGACTGAAGAAAATGGCGTTGGCTGCATCTTTTATACCCCTGGCACTATGACATCAGGGAAGAGGCGACAGCAACCAATGCCGGACCTAGACTTTGGAATTCAGGCTGACTGTGGGTAGCCTGCCAGAAGGATAACCCAAGAGTAATGACTGCAACAGTGAAACACGATGAACATCAGGAGGTACAGGAGCAGGAGGGCAGATGCTCACCTCCAGAAGGCTATAGTACCTTTGCTGAATATCAAAGATGTCTTTGGATTTCCATTCAAAGTGTTTCATCACACTGACAACAGTATCTTCAAAAGACGCTTTCTCCAATGGGGGATCAATGGAAATGGCATCCTCAACATCCATGTCCACCTGAACCGAGAAATATATCTTTGATAAATATGCCAAGGAGTGCTCATTAGTCTGAGTCATCCTCTTCCTCATCAGAAGAGGTTTCTAAAGGTCTCTTTTGAAGAGTGGTAGGAGAAGCTGATGTTGGGGTAGGCCCTGTGAAGGAAGGAGGCCTGAGAGTCATGAAGGCCTCTAGTGATGTCTCCACGTATTTCTGTAGTTACATCCTACTGACGCCTCTAGGTGTCAAATATTGCTTGTTCATATTTGCATTAATAATTCCAAAGCCATGCTATATACGGGGTATAAGAAGACTTAATTTTACAGCTCATATGATAGCAGACACAACAGTATTGATGTCTGATCTGTGTCTATTGCAAAGGCAGAGATATTGAATATTATTTGAATTGTAGCAATCTTCATATTCATTTCTCTAAATACCTTAAATATCTCAACAATCAAGTGACACACACAGAAATGCTTAGAGCCACATGAAAACTCTCAACTGTATGAAAAAAATGCTGCTGCCAGTATGTGTGCGGCTTGCATCATCATCACCAATCCTCTTTTCCTCATTTGCTACACAGGGTCAATGTGTTGACTGTCGCCATCTCTTTCTAATCAATGCCACACTCCTGCCTTCTGCAACACTCGTGCCTGACTGTCGCAGATCTTTTCTCATACAATCCATCCACCTCTTTGCTGGATGACATTTCCTCTTTCCTTCTTCCTATCTGTCCCAAATCTTCACCAGATTGTCACAGCTTTTCTGCATGTGTCCAGACCACTGTAATTTGTTCTATTTGATCTTTTCTGCAATTGAAGCTACTTTGACTTCTGCCCTTATGTCCTCATTTCTTTACCTGTCTCATACCACCCTTCTCAAGGACTTCATTTCCATCACCTCTAGCTTTCTCATCTGCTCTGCCTTTACTGACCAGGTTTCTGTACCATACAGTAGTACTGGTCACATTTAACACTCAACATGGATTCAGGCCTTTGCACAGCACAACCACTGCTCTCATGTCATTCACTCACCTAATTAATAGTCATAGAAACAATGGGAAATATGACTCAGCCATCCTCCTAGAGCTCTCCAAGGCCTTTGATATGGTTAATCATAACAAGTATATAAAAGCTCTGTCAGTACTAATTCTTAGCCAATCCACTATCGCATGGTTTCATAGCTACCTAAAAGGGAGACAGCAGGCAGTTAAATGGCACCAGCAGCAATCACCTCTGCTCCCATTTTCAATAGGGGTTCCACAAGGATCCATTCTCGGACCTCTGTTGTTTACTACCTTCACCAATAACCTTTACACCTCTACTCCCTTCTCCTCAGTCATCCAGTATGCAGATGACTCTACGTTAGTCTGTCTCCTCTTCCTTCCGGGAACTACACCAGCAAACTCAGGCTTCCTTTTGTTTCTGTCGAATTGTGGCTCACTGACCACCAGCTAATACTCAGCCCAAACAAAACAAAACTTATCATCTTCCAGCCTACACAACATACCAAGCCTGACTTCTCATTTAACATCATATCCAGTAACAAAACTACTATATCTCCTGTTACCCACACAAAGCTTCTCGGGGTTGTAATTGACTGAAACATGAAATTTGATATTCATATCTTTGTCACCATAAAGAAAGTCCATAAAAATCTAGGCACTCTATATAGAAATAAACGGTTCTTAACAAACACTGCTAGGATCACTACTACACACACACATCTCATCACTACACTACTGTATGCCTCTCCAATCCTCACCAACCTTAGAAAATCAGAATTAACCAAACTAGGAGACTGCTATAACAAAATCACCAAATTTCCTAGCAACAGTTCTTACAGATCACACCACTGTCTAGCTCTCAAACAGCTCAATTTTCTTGAACTTCCTCACCTACTTCTATATAAGCAACTTACCCTATCACATAAAATTCTATATCATCCCGAGAAAACCCCTTCTTTACAAGACCTGATAATTCCATACTCCTGTAGCAGAAACCTCCAATCCACTAACAAACTTCTCATCAAAGTACCTAAAGATAATAATGCCACTGGTTCATCCCTCTACTCGAACACAATAGCCAAACAATGGAATAAACCTCCCCCTCTCATCACAGCTACAACTTCCATACATGAATTTAAAAATTCCTTAAAACACATTTGTTGAACTCATGGCTCTGCAACAGTCCAGGTTAATACCAGGACTCCTCCCTTCTCCAACTCTATATTCTTATTTCTGTACTTACCAATCACACCTTCATCCTTCACATTCATTCTTCTCTCCACTCAACTCTTATAATTATTTCTATTTGTACCTACTCTTGTCTTACTTAAAGACAGCTGCAAAATTCTAACAATACTTTCTGCTGAAGCTAATATCTTAAACTATTAATGCTATTATATAATTTTATGTCAATCTCATGTCAATTCTTAAATGCTACTTGTCTTTATTGTACTGTACTGTGTGAATTCAAATTGAAGACTATAATTGTGTGTGTAAATGTTATTTGTGGAGCTTTTCAACCCCTGCCTCCTCTGAAAAAGTACCCATTTCCAGTCGGTCTTTCCCAGCAATCAAATGTGAAATAAATAAAATATTTTGTACAGCTTACTTTTCAACTTCTTTGGCATTCTTCTGTCATATACCACACACCTGATACTCTACACCAGTTGGCTGCAGCTCCTCTGATTCCAGTTTTGACCTCTTCATTCAGACTTCCCTTCTCCTCAACCACTCCTCCAAGATACTTGAAGCTATTAACCTGTTCCACTATCTTCCTTTCTTTCTCAATTCACAGCTTTTTCTGATTTCCTCAATTTGCTGCCATTGCCACTGTCTTATCTGTACTTAGTTTTATCCTGCTTCTCTTCAGTTTTGCATTCCATTCCCCTGTCTTTTGCTGAAGTTCTTGCCTAGTGTCTGCCTGTAATGCCACATCATCCACATACAGCAACTTTGCTGATCTGACTCCTTCGACCTGTTTGCTAAGGTAGTCCATCACCACTGTGAACAGCAGTGGGCTCAGAGCTGAACCCTGGTGTACACCTAATCCAAAACACTGTTTATACTTGAGTCACTGGGCCTTTGTACATAGCTTGGATTAATTTTACCAATGTTTCTGGGACTATGAACCACCAAAGTACTGCCTAAATCAGCTTTTTTGGGTACTTGTCATATGCTTTCTCCAAGTCTAGTAATGCCCAGTTGGACTCTTTCCTCATCTCTAGCTTCTTCTCAACTATCTGTCTGGCTGCAAACATAGGGTCAGTTGTGCTGCATCATGATCGGAATCCGAACTTCTCATCTCCCATCTTACTTCTGACTATTCTGCATATCCGTTTATCAATCACCCTCTACGGAAATTTCATGTAATGTGACAGGACTATGATACTTCTGTACTGCTCACAGTTGTGGATGTACCCTTTGATCTTGCACACTGGCACTAGTATGCTTATTCTCCAGTCATCTGGGATGCTTCTTGCTCTCCACAATGCTATGAGTACTCTCAGGAGCCATTTATCCCCTATCTCACCCGGTATCTATCATATCTGCTGTGACCTCATCTGAGCCTGCTGCTTTCCCTGACTTAATTTTTTTAGTGCTATTCTTACTTCTTCCAGGGTGCGCACCTCTTCTTCTCTCATTATAGGCTGCGTCTGGGGCAATACAGCTTCTGTGGGTTTTTCTTCATTTAGAAGCTCCTGGAAGTACTTCTTCCACCTGCCTTTGATGTTCTGTGGACTGGTTAGCAGGTTGTTGCTGGCATCTTTTATGCAGGATATCTATCTTCTTTATCTTTCTGTCTTTGCCTTGCGACCTGATATAGTTTCTTTGTGCCAACTTTCTAGAAGCTGGTGGAGTGCCTCCCATGCCTTGTTCTTTGCTATTGCTACTCCTTTCTTAACTTCTTTGTTAGCCAACAAGTATTCCTTCCTAGCTTGGTCCGTCTTTTCTGTCTCCCACTTTTTCCTGCTCTCCTTCTTTCTTTTGATGACTTCCTGGATTTCAGCTGTCCACCACCAACTTTCCTTATGTACCTTATTTCCTACCTGGCTCAGCCACATCTGTTCTGTAGTCATCACATGCTGTTTTAGGGTACTGCCATTCTTCTTCAACTCTGCCTATTTCCTCCTCTTCTTGGGGGCTACAGCCCTGAGTAATTCCTTGAACTGTTGTACTTTCTCTCCAGCCAACGTCCAGGTCTTCAGCCTGATCTCTGTTGATCTTAGAGTCTTTCTGATCATTGCTTGGAGCTGTGTGCTGATAGAATGGCTACTGAGATACTGTAAGCTGTTTATACATTACATCATGTATATTTACTGTGGTTACTGTGGCTTATAAAATCACATTTTAAAACTAGGATTGAATAAGTCCAACCATTGTAAGGATAAATTTGTGCTAGACAGTTTGCCCTTTACAGTTTTCAAGTAGCACTTACAGTTCTTGAGAAAGAATATTTGTTTGAACTGTGAGGCAATAACTTCATTTATTTAAAAGGCTCAGGCCACATCCACTAGGAGTTGTGAGTAGGAACTCCAAAAGAGCTCCACTGGAGGGAATAAGTTAAACAGGCCCTTACAGAAGTCTTTCCACTCCTGGGGTGAGGAAACATTTCTGTTTTTCTGTTTCTTCTTCAGAGCGACATCAGCTTTAATTAATCGGGAAGGCTTTGATACCTGATGCACTTCTATAACAGATACTGGGGTTTCTTCTCTAATGGAAATCTGAGGGATATGCCCTTTGGTATCGCTACAATAATAATATAGGGTTCCCCCTTCTAACTATCATCAGTAACTACAGTTGCTTTGGACGTGTTAACCTCAGAGGCCACATTAGCCTTAGTTGGGACCCCAGTAGCAGGAGTCTGAGGTGCTGTTGGGCTTACTGTGGGTTCTAAGGCCTCAGCAGTTCATCTGATTCTGATTGGCAGTAGTGCTTTCAGGACTAGGCCTCTTAAGCTTTTTATGAAGAAGTCGAACATTACGTGTAGAGGGGTCCAACTCTCAGAAATCAAGCACTCAAGGTAGAAAATCTCTAACTGGTAGAGAGGAGGAAATATTAACACCCTTAAGCTAAAATAATCTATGAAATATGAAAAAGAAGAAGTAAACATCACAATAATGTTGAACTGCAAAGCATATTACATGATTTCCAGAGATGCTTTGGTTATCCTTTCACCATAAAAAATACTGGTAAGGCCTCATCGGGGTACTTTGTACATTTCCCTGAAGTATACAGAGATACTACAGTTGTCATCCTTACAGTACACAGACAATTTTTAACTACACATCTAGAGTACGTCTACAGTTTTTGGCAGTACCCAGTATGACATACAAGTTCCAGAGATGCTACAGTGACCTCTACCCTTAAAAGAGTACTGACAAACTATCCGAAGTATAGTGTACAATTCTGGAAAGTGCACAGCATGACATAACAGTTTTAAAGTTATTGCATTTATCTTTACACTATTCAGAACACCAGCCACATATGAGGTACCAGGTACAGTTCTGGGGGTATATAACAGCTCCCACTGACTATGCTAGCAGTTTCATTTTTAGAGCAACTGAGAGTTCATTATATTTCAGGAACAAATATCAGCTAATTACATCTACTGTAATATCAAATAAGGGCCTCATCACTGCGGGCATAACTGTAGACATGACTTGATGTTTTGAAACAGTTAACTATAATTTCCTGTTCTATAAGTTTGCCATGCTTTGGTCAAATGACAACTAACTGGTTTTAGAATTAAAAGGAGGCTAGAGCTTTAAGAATATATGTGGGTCCCTCAAGGTTCAGTTTTAGGCTCACTGCTCTTCTCCTTGTTCATTAACGACTTCACTGATGAGCTTTCCATATTAAATATGATATTTTATGTTGATGACATCTAATTTGTAGGCATGCAGCCTACAAACCCAGCTTCAACTGTGTTTCTTCCATCTTTGCCACTGAGCTACAAATGACATTCAAAATTAAAGATTTCTCCTTATTACAGAACAAACTTACTCCCTATAATATTCCAACTGGACTTCATGTCTCTGCACAGACCACCCTTTAAAACAGCCACATGTGATAACAGCCTTTTGCAGACTTAGACCCACATCCTGGAACAATCTTACACCTCAGTTAAACAATAAAAGACAGTCTTGTTGATTTTACCACACTCACTGAACAGCTCCTTAATGATTATGTTTGCAAACACTTTACCAGTAGTGGTAACAAAGTCACTTCTTCCTCCTCATCTCCATTCTGCACACTCCTCCTGATGCTAGCCAGCAGTTTTTACAGTCTTACTTCTACTGTTACTCTCTATTACACATTTAAGTTGTACATATAATGAGTATATATACATTTTATATGTGATTTGCTGCCAAATCATGTTTTCGCTTATGGTAGCATTCTTGCTGAGTGTGTCTGCATTTCACTATTGTATTGTATCCGCCGTGGTGCGTTGTTGCCTCACAGCAAGAGGTTCTCCCGTTCGATTCTCGGCTAGAGTGCGGGGAGTGCCATCTGTGTGGAATCTGCATGTCCTCTCTGCGGTTGGGTGGGGGTTCGAAAGACATGCGTAAATGGGTATGCCTTCATTGAAGGTTGAAAGTCAAGCTGGCACCTCGGCATTCTTGAAAATCTACTGCCAATCATTAGCAGACCGGATTTCTGCTGTGGCAATCCCTAACCGGGAAAAGCCAAAAGACAAACAAACATTCAATATTATATTTTGTACTTTTACTAGTGTTATAGCACACCTGTGCTCAGGTTGTGACTGAAAAAGGCTTCACACCAGCTCATATACCTGGTTATCAAACATAAATAAATTATATCAGCTCATCTGCATGTGCTATACCCCCTCTATAGCAAAGCAACACAGAGACAGGCAGGGAAGCACACTTTTTATTGTACAGACAATATGCATGTTGTTGCATACTGCTGCCAATCATTCACACACAATATGCATGTTGTTGCATACTGCTGCCAATCATTCACTGATGGTATCACTTGACAGTAAATTAGGTTCTCTTCTATTACTGCAAGTCTAGCATCTAGCAAGAAGATGGCAATTAATAAACAGTAACTTAGAACAGCTGCATACTCTAATGTAAAGCTTGCAAAATATAACAAAACCTGTTCTAGAAAAAGTTCCATGTAAAATCATGAACTTCCCTGATGCTTCACTTTTAATGCCAGTATGCAAAATATGTCTGTCAAAGATCAACAATCCCTTACTCAGAGACTGGGATTTTGGAAGCAGATCCTTAAGGAGAATAACAATAACCATGCAGAATATTATATTCATGAAGTAGCAGAAAGTATTCTAAGAACTAAGCCAACACAGGAATGGAGAAAACAAATTCTGCCAATAGGAATGGCTCCAATTAGAGATACAGACAACAGGCAAGAGGGGGCTGGAATTTATTGAAGAAGACTGGCAAAAGAACTAAGATATTGGGAGCAAATAATTAGAAAAGGAAAGGTAATAGAATGGAAACATGCTAAGAATTTATTTGGACTGCAGGCTAGAGACTGCCTTCCCCTGTCAAGGATTGATATCAGAGTAAAGACAAAGAGAAAAATAGCGGGATCCTAAGCCAAAAAAATATATGTGTATATTGCTGTTACTGAACAGGTAATGTTAGATCCTAGGGGGGGTAACTGGGAATCCAGAGTGGAATTTAGGGAGTTATATTGGCAACTCAAACTGGACGCCAGTAGACCCCCTGGTCTTAACGATAGCATTAGTATACAGAGTGTGTTGAGATTAAGACAAGCTAAGTTATAACAGCAAGCAGCAGAGGCCTTTAAATGACATATATTTTTTAACTACAGTGCACTTTAAGACAGGGATTTAGCAGTTTTCTTTGAAACAAAAAGGAAGAAAAGGAATTTTTATTCATTGATTAAGACATAGTTTTTTTATAAGGTTATGGTTTGTAATGTACATTCTGTTTATAAGGAAGCTTATACATAAAAAAATTATTTAATGGTTTCTTTTTTTATATGTATTGTATTCAACATTGTACAACTTTGATTATTTATGAAATCGCAACATTTAGGTGAAGTGTTTTTACACTAATTGCCTACATAAATTAGTTGCATTTTAAATGTTGTGCGGTTATATACTTCAGCAACGGTTTTTAACGACATTTGTTAGATTTTTAGGGGAACAAACTTAATAACATACACACATATTGTTTTACACATTCGAGAGAGTTTTTTGGTTGGGATATATTTTGTTTGTAAGTTTTTTAGGTTTGTATTCAATGTGTTACACTTAAAATCAATAAAAAGGGTAATTAGAGGTTAATTAATGCTAATTAATGCTCATTGATATGTATATAAAATGAGGGCATTAGAGAAGGAAGTATGTTCTGAAGAAGCTTTGTTACTTAACGAAGAGAAAGCGCGCTCAACTTCTACACTTGTGTTTCGTTTTTGTGGTCTGAGCCATATTGGCTTTTTAAATTCTTGGAATAAAAGTGGTTTAATGTCCAGTGACATTTCCTGGTTTCTGCCTTGGTTTGGATTTTCTTGGTTTGGCATCGTTTTTATTAACATTTTAGGTTAATAACTGCCTTTTGTGCCGAAAACCAATTCTACACATGGGCTTTCATTCCAGTTGTCTTATCTTCTTAGGCCTTGAGAGCAAAGTCCCTAACAGTAAATTCTGGGCTCATTTTAATCACTGAACAATCAGACTTAGAGCAGACTTCTCTCAATAGATACCGAACTAAAGGTAGTGGTAGGACTGGGAATATACATTTCATCCATCTGGTCCGCAAGCAGAACTCCATAAGAATTGCAAAAATAAATAAAATTGCCTAGTTTATTATTGGAGGTTTCCTCCTAGCCCCTTCATTGAAAAGGGGTTACGAGAGCCCAGTCAGACTCCCCAGTCAACAAGATCAATAAGTTAGTCAATAAACAGAAGCACCTGAAGGTCCTGGCCAAATTTTGCCCTAGTAGTATAAATACTACCTCAGCCTCCCATAAAAAAACCCACTAGCCTAGTGGGGCTAACCTGGTCAACAAAGGATAAATAAGAAAAATAAATAGCCCGTCATTGCAGTAATATCCTTGAATTTATGAATCTCTTATTCACTTTATCAGCATCTCTAAATATAAAGTAAACAGATGAAAGACACAAATCCTCGTCTAGTTCATCTGTTCAAACACAGCTTCTTATAGAGGATCCCCCCCACTTAATTCTTGCCTCTGACCCTTCATATTGCTGGATTAACAGTATTATTTTGTCTGGGACACAAATGCTACCTTTGCCCTACTCATAGGATCCCAGCTAACCCTACTGAATGTTTTCTCTGCATCAAGAACCGCCAACAACAGAAGTGCTTTCTTGCACTCTGCTTCTCTCTGTATCATTCACATTGTCATATGTTTGCCTCTCCTCTAAAAAACTACAACGATCCATATCTATCAACATTGATAAAACCTTTGCCATTCTCCTATCTAGCATAAGACATGCAAACTTTATACTCATGGTTTAAAAGTAAAATGGGTCCATACAAAGCACCTTTATTATCTCTAGGTAACGCAACTAACAAAGCTTTCTTAGAAGATGTTGGTACTACCGCATTTAAAACACTGTAAACCCCCCCCCCCCATTTTTACCACTTTCTTCCCTCCTAATTTCCAAATTTCCATAGGAATATCATCTGTTCATGCACACATTCCTGTTGCTTGATTAGATTTCATCTTTTCTATCTCACATCTTCTTATCTTAGCTAATAAATGTCGAGCCTCATCTTCTTCTACCCTTAGCAACATTAAATCTTTAATAAATATTTCCATCTGTGCCTTTTCCTGATTTTCCCATTCCTTTGCTTTACACAAATTGTCATAAAATGTCTAAAATATCTTTTAATTCCTCTATAAGATCATTGGTTATTTTTCTTGTCATAGGATCCTTAGGTTTGGCTACAACTCTTACTACTTTCTGCTGCCTAAGTCATTGTGCTAAAAGTGTTTGCATTCTAGAAGTGTTAATAAAACAGTTGCTTAACAGTAACCCTTCTAAACTCATGCATATTATCCAAATACTCCTTTGTTTTTTTAGCGCTCTACAGTTGGTTCTCCTTTTGTTCTGTGATAGCCCCCTTCTTCTGCAATACTTTAACTTTTGCCAACCCCTTGAAGTAATTCCTTTTAATTCTTTCCATCTGTCTGTCTGTCAGGCAGGAACTAGGCAAGGTTGTCTTCTTTCCCCAACTGGCAAAGAAAATAAGGAACTCAGAAATTCAAGGATATAAATGTGATGTTAATCAAGAAAAGTTGGATTCATTTTCAGATATTATTCTGTACCTGAAAAAAAACAGAAAAGGACATTGCAAGTGTTGTGGAACATTCAGAGACAGTTTCAGTATTTTCAGGATATAAAATTAATTAACATAAAACAAATTCTATAGCTGTAAACTACATAGCAACACATGGATTGGTTAAAATGAAGTATTTAGCAGTATGGGTTAGAAAGGAATCTGTTATGGCAGCTAAGGACATGTGAAAAGACACTATACAAAATACAATAAAAAACTGAGGAACTAGAAGCTCTTGTTTATGGATATGGATCGCAAAATACAAACACTTCATATTTAGTCCATTTAGTTTTACCCACAAGACAGGCATATTTTTATCAACCAGTGCAAAAGCTGTATATAGAAATCAATAGGGAGTTGAATGATTTTATCTGGTAAGGGAAGGGGGAGGCAAGAATTAAGTGGGATAAACTGATCTTTCCAATAGAACAAGGTAGAGTGGGATTTACCTAATTTGAATGGATATTTTAGAAGCTACACAGTTAATGCTCCTATACACAGCACAAGCAGATTCTATAATTCAAAGTGGGAAGGAATGATGATTAAATGGGGGAAAGGTGAAGAAATAAGCAGAGCTTGGGATTTTACAAGCAGATCCTATTCCTATTCCCATCTCTACTATAAAAAAAACTTCTTCAAAAACTAAAACCATGCTCTAAACTTCAAAACCCAACTATTCAAACACATGTCCACTATAATAACTTTTCTTATAACTAGCCAGTTTTCTAGTTTCAGCTCTCAAATCTGTTTCTTTGATCTCAGCACTTGTTCAGATTAAAAAAAAAAAAAAAAAAAATTTTTCATCTGCTCTTACTGTACTTGTGTTTCTACCTACTTCATTTTACTTTTCCATCATCTTAAAAATACTCAATTGTATTTATTACTGCTTGGTGTAACTCATTCTAAGCCTTTTGGTTTAAACACTTGGGCTTCGGACCAGTTGTTTTGCACTGAGAGGGTTTGTGGTCTGCACTGTAGTGGCAGAACAGGTAGCTTACATCCTTCTAGGTTGGGAACTGCTGATTGAGGGCTCAGTGTCTGTTATTCTAAAAGTGTATTAATTCTGGTTTAAGCACTTGGGCTTTCAGGCCAGTTATTTTACATTAAGAGGGTTCATGGTCTGCACTCTTGTGGGAGGAGAGGCTGGACTCTGCCTTTCTGAGCTGGGAATTTCTGGTTAAAGGCTTATAGTGCATGCATATCTGAACTGCTTCTTACTGAAGTTGGTGCGCCTTGTTTGCTGTGGCATAGACTGGATTCAGGCCTGCTGGATCTAGCTTTGTTTATGTAACTTGAGCACTAATCCAGGCATTCTCTAAAGTATTCAATTGTATTTATTACTGCTTGGTTGTAACTTGATTACAGTGTAGCTATCATTCTAAGTCTTTTGGATTAAGCACTTGGGCTTCAGACCAGTTGTTTTACATTAGGAAGGTTTGTGGCAAGCACTGTGGTGGCAGGACAGGTAGCTTTCATCCTTCTAAGTTGGGAACTGCTGATTGAGAGCCCAGTGTCCAAGTGTATTAGTTCTGGTTTAAGCACTTGGGCTTCAGGCCAGTTATTTTACATTAAGAAGGTTCGTGGTCTGTACTCTTGTGGGAGAAGAGGCTGGACTCTGCCCTTCTGAGCTGGGAATTTCTGGTTAAAGGTTTATAGTGCCTGAATATTTGAACTGTATCTTACTGAAATTGGTACACCTTGTTTGCTGTAGCATAGACTAGATCCAGGCCTGCTGAATCTAGCTTTGTTTATATGCTTGTTGTTTGTTTGCTTGTTATTTCCTGGAACGCTAATTCCACCTAATACAGCTTCTCAGCTTCTGTGGATCGCTAGTGATATCCGCTTTGCTTACTGTACTTATTTCCTTGTTTCACTTGAAAGAAAGTTACTGTTTGTCGTTTTTGCATTTAGTTACTTGTAACACATTGCACCCAAGTTACCTGGCACTTGCTCACTAAAGCAATTATATAAGTCAGCACTAAAAATTAAAAGCACTACACCCTCACTCCCCACTGGCCCTTGTTTTCAATTATTAAGGAATTCCCAATATTATTCTAGCATGTCCAAAGGTCAGTTGTCAATCTCCTCTCCGGTCCAGCTGGTGAATCTGGGAATCTTTAGGCAATGTTATAACTGCCTCATGTACACAGACAACCCTCTCCTCCTCTCACATAACACAAATACTTGCGAGAGATGCAGCTATTTAGCCAAACTGGAGGCTGAGCTCTCTCAACTCAGGACTGGCAAGACCAGACATGAGGAGAAGGCAACTACACACACCACAAAACCAGCCTCACATAATGCTACCACACCACTGAATCAAACACATAAACACACAAAGACATACTCGGAGGCTCTGAGTAAAAATTTACCTAAACAGCAGAGGCCTCCAAAGCAGACACCCAAACAACTGCTACCTCAAGACACCCCACAAGCAACACATAAACCACAAAATAAGTGTGCAAAGCAGTCACAGCCCTTAAGGCCAAATACAACACCAAACATACTTGTCATAGGTGACTCCATAGTCAGACACACTGATGTCCCACTCACCAGGCTGAACAAGGAGAGGGTCACAGTAAGCTGCCTATCGGGCGCTAGAATCCGGCACATAACACAAGCACTCGGGTCACTCCACGGCAAGTACAAATATGACACAGTCATTGTCCATGCTGGTGTGAACGACCTGAGACGTACCTCCCTGGACTACATGAAAAGAGACATAGAGGAGCTCTCTGATTATGTAGTCCAGGCAGGTATGACCCTGACCCTGAGTAGTATCCTTCCTTCACCAAGAATGATGCCAAAATATAGAGACAAGATGATCAGCTTTAACAATTGGCTTAATGTCTGGTGTCATTCAAAGGGGATCCAGTGTCTGTCTGCCTGGGATGACATGCTTGACAAGCCACGCTGCTTCGCAAGGGATGGCTTGCACCTGTCACCCCTGGGATTTCGGATATTGGCTAAGGCTCTTGCCACCCCCACAGTGCCTTTTTTAGGCAAGGCTCAAATTCTAAACCTACCACCCTAGAAAACAAAAATGGGAAGAAACTGAGGGTAATGCTGCTCAATGCCAGAAGTCTAAATCTCAAAATGCACGCACTCGAGGCCCTTCTCAGTATGGAGAACATCGATGTCTGTGCTGTAACTGAAACCTGGTTCAAGGCTCCTGAGAGCACCCCGGCACTATTAGGTTTTACCTCATATCATGCGTTCCGGCCCCAAAACCCGGACCACACCACAAAAGGAGGGTGTATCCATATTCATAAAGGATACCCACACCTCCAGGTTGGTGGCAACGCATCTAAGCTTGAAACCATCCAGGTGCAACTAACCGTAGGCAAAACTGCTCTACAAATTGTAGCATGCTACAGGCCACCCTCTCAAACTCAGGAACCCCACACAGCCTTCCTGAAGACACTGGAGGGTATAAATGTATCTCCAAACACCATCATATTGGGTGACTTCAACTACCCGAATATAGACTGGGAACATTACTCAAGCCCTAACTTTCTAGCCCAACGGTTCCTGGAGTTCATAAATTCAAATGCCATGGAACAGCTAGTCACTGTTCCCACGAGAGGAGAAAATATACTAGATCTCATTATCACAAACATGGGGACAAAATGCTCCACACGGAAGTATATCCCTCATTGGATAGATCTCATCATAAAGTAATCTCAGTGGAAATCCACATCCGCCCCCACCCCAAACAAAAAGACCACAGTGAAGAACTTCTCTAAAGCAAACTTCACACTACTCAAGACTGGTGTGGTATCCTTCAAGGCCCCTGAGCCAGTGGAAACCACAACCCAAGCTGCGGAAGCACTTACAAATGCCTTCTATGAACACCTCCAGGACTGCATGGATCAGGCAATCCCAAATAAAACCAAGACTCTTTCCACAAAGGGCAAACGTCCAGTCTGGTGAACCCCAGCCATTAACAAACTTTACAATAAGAGGAGAAAGCTATTACATGATAGAACAAAATCCATAAAAGGGAAGTCACCCCTGATCATTATTAGTAAAAAAATACGAGCACTCATAAAATCAACTAAGGCCAGTTTTGAAAGAAAAATTGCCA
This sequence comes from Protopterus annectens, assembly GCF_019279795.1. Classification (NCBI taxonomy): domain Eukaryota; kingdom Metazoa; phylum Chordata; order Ceratodontiformes; family Protopteridae; genus Protopterus; species Protopterus annectens. The sequence continues at coordinate 772,969,675 of NC_056746.1, read as the reverse complement.
TGGATTCAAAGGACAATCATAAGGCCTTTTTCAGCTATGTTAGGAACCTGGGTGGAAACTTCCAGACATGCTCAGAATTAGTCCAAAATCATACAAAAATCACTGAACCCACAGACATTGCCAACATACTAGCAGACGGGTTCAGTGCAAACTTCACCCCCCTCTCCCCCCCTAAAGGAGAGATAACTATCCCAGCGGAGTGTAGCCTCCCAGACATCTCAAATGCGCAGGTGAAAGCTGCTCTCTCTAAAGCTAAAAACACAGCATCAATGGGACCGGATGGGGTCCCCGGCTGTGTGCTACACGAGCTAAATGAGGAATTAAACCCGCACATAAGGCAGCTGTTTAATCTCAGCCTTACCACAGGATACGTGACCAAGAAGTGGCGTAAGGCAACTGTGGTCCTACTCCACAAAGGCGGTGCCTCTACGGACCCTGGTAATTACTGCCCCATAAGCTTAACAAGTCTAGTCTGCAAAGCTATGGAGAGGATCATAATGGAGCTCATAAACAAAGATATAGGGGACTTGCAGACATTGGACCCGACCCAGTTTGGCTTCGTCAAGGGCAGATCATGCCTTTTGAACTTGGTCGACTTCTTCGAAACAGTCACCAAGGCCATTGATGAGGGAAAGGCAGTCCATACAGCCTACCTTGACCTTGCAAAGGCTTTCGACACAATACCCCACTCGGGTATTGTAGAAAAACTTACCAGCAAATGTAAACCCATATGTCACAAGATGGGTTGCAAACTGACTTAAGGACAGAACCCACAGGGTTAGAGTTGCTGGCGCTATGTCAGACTCCAAGCCGGTCACAAGTGGTGTCCCACAGGGCTCGGTCCTTGGCCCCTATTGTTCGGCATCTACGTCTCAGAAGTACAGGCCAACATGGGAGGACTTTGGCTGACAAAGTTTGCAGATGACTGCAAACTGGGCGCCATAGTGGAAAGTGCATCGGACACGGATATCCTTCAGAAGGGACTCACGGAAACAGATAGCTGGTGCCAGAGCCATGGCCTGAAGTTAAATGCCAAAAAATGTATAGTCATACCCTTCGGGAAAAACAAGGTAACCCCAAGCTACCATATAGGTGGCAATCCACTAAGCACAGAAGAGGTTATCAGGGACCTGGGGACCCAGGTTGACAGTAGCCTTTCTTTTGACACTCACGTTGCTAAAGTGGTTAGAAAGACCTTCTACATTGCCCATCTGATCATGAAGGGATTCACATCCAGATCTAGTGAGGTCACTGTTCCCCTGTACTCTTCACTTATCAGACCAATGATCGAGTACAATGCCCCATTCGGGATGTATCTCACCCGACATCTGCAGCAATTGGAGAGACCCCAAAAGTTCCTCACCAAAAGGATAAAGGGACTCCAAAATCTGTCATATGCTGCCAGATTGAAGAAACTCCAGCTCTATTCAGTCGCATACCGTCTGCTCAGAGGTGACATGTGCCTGACATACAAGGCCATGTCCAACCCGAAATTAATGGACATGCTCCACCTCAAAAAATCCAAATCCACCAAAACCACTAGAGCAAGCGACTTAAACCTTAGCACGGATATAAATAGGACAGCTGGAGGGATAGATTTATCACTCAGAGACTCCCTATGCTGTGGAATAAAATCCCGGTCCATGTGAGGCAGAGCACCTCGCTGGCTCTGTTCAAGAGAAATCTTGACCTGTGGATGGGAGATCGTAGGTTTATCCCGGGAATCATCTCTGTGTCACTGCTGGACAGAGGCACAACAAACTAATGGGCACAGTATTTTTTCATATAAGGGGTGGCATAAGCCACACAACTTTGGGCTAGGCTTATAAATGTCTTAGGGCAGATAGCCTAGTATAAACCTATGAACCTATGAACCTATCCTTAAGTAGAATAACAACAGCCATACAGAATATTACACTCATAAAGGAGTATTGTAAGAACAAAGCTAACATGGGAATGGAGAAAAGCAATTCTGCTGATACAGATGACTGCAAACAGGGATATATATATATATATATATATATATATATATATATATATATAAAGAGAGAGAGGGGTGTCAAGAGGGGGCAGGGATTTACTTCAGAAGACTGGCAAAGGAACCATGGCATTGGAAGCAAATCATTAGAGAGGGAAAAATAGTAGAATGGGAAGATGCCAAGAAGACATTTGTACTGCATGCTAGAAACTTCCTTCCTTTCCCTCAAGGATTGATATCAGAGTATAGACAAAGAGAAAGGGATAGGGACATCCTAAGCAAAAGACCAGCACTGGTAGAGTTTTTAATTGTATCTAGAACAGAAGTTGCTGTTAAAAAAGGATAATTAGTAGGGTATATAAAATACTGCAGTATGACTATAGGAATCAATCAGAAGAGGTTAAAAAAGATTTGGAAGAGGGACTGGATAAGCAACTCATAAAAGAACAATGGGAGGATATATGTATGGCTGCCATATATGCAAAAACGTCTAGAAGATTTAGGATTTTTCTTAGAAGTATTTGCATAGGTGTTTTTATACCCCAAGCAGACTCAAACAGATTTTTCCTCAAGTAGATTGCAAATGTTGGAGGTATAAGGGGTAAAAATCCTACAACATCACACCAACCAGTTCCACATCCCAATACATTAGTCCTTCCCCTCACTTCATCTTCCCTTCTCCACCTCTCCACAACAAGCAATACTCCCAAAAAACCCTACTAAAGCACCCACTTACATTTCTCTAATATTATATCTCTCCCTACTACTTGTACTATCCATACATTATTCCCTTTCTACTGCAACCTCACACACCAGCTCAACCTCAAAATGAAGCCTTTTAATACAACACTCCTTCATATCGCTACTAGCTTAACACTTATACTCCTATACTCTCTCTCCACTTATGACACTCACTTACTACCCCCTCCCTGGCAAACCTCCTTATTCCACTACCAAAGCTGTTCACACCACCACACTACAGCCTAACCCTGTTCCACACCACCTATACAGACTATTACACAATCAAAGCCCTTCCTCATCATCCCACGTCACCAGTAGCTCTGAAATATTCAAAACTTCAACACAAACTCTCCAAGCTCCTTTTACACTTAATTATGCATTTACGGAATTTAGGAGACATTCACCCTAATCCTGGTCCCACCCCCAAATGCAGATCATTAGCCAGCCCCTCACCATCAACACTTGCTATGCTCCACCACAGAATCAAATCCTCCCTTGTTATCCTTTATATGAATGTAAGAAGCACAGCAAAGTCCATGAACTACATGTCCTACTATCCCTTTACTCCCCCGACATTGTAACACTAACAGAAAAGTACAGTTGTGTCCCTACCATAAATGTAGATGTTCGAGTGTATTCACTGTTGCAGTCATTACAATTGGGTTATCCTGCTGGCAGGCTACCCGCAGTTGGCCCGAGTTCCAAAGTCTAGGTCCAGCATCGGTTGCTGTCGCCTCCTCCCTGACATCAGTGCGCCAGCGGTATAAAAGATGCAGCCGATGCCATTTTCTTCAGTTTTTCTTGCCTCAGATGTTAGGTGCCCCTAAAATGGTAGGCTATATGATGCCAATAAGCATGCATACAGAAAAAACAACTTTTCCTTCATCTACAAGCAAATACACCACATAGGTTGTATAGAATAGAGAAGTAAAGATACGTCCCAGCAAGGAAAAGGGGGATGGTGGGAGGGTAACCTGGACTGCAACAGTGAATACACTCAAACATCTACATTTATGGTAGGTACACAACTGTACTATGTTCATCGTGTTTCACTGTTGCAGTCATTACAATTGGGTTGAATCCCAAAGCTAAGGTTGGGAGGCTAGTGCTAAATAGGAATAGGAGAGGCTATCACACCCTGCAGAACTGCAGTGGCAAAGCCTGCCATGGATTTAGAGTAGAGAAGTAAGTGATAGTGCTTTGTAAAAGTGTGCACTGAACTCCAAGTTGCAGGCTCTAAGATGTCTTTGGTTGGTACTCCTCTGAGAAAGGCTGCTGAAGTGGCTGCTGCTCTGGTTGAATGTGGCCTAATGCCCCTAGGCACTGATGTGCCATGCTGTGAATAGCAGAAACGAATGCAGTGGCCTATCCACTTTGAAATAGTCTGTTCTGAGACAGGCTTTCCTTGTGATCCTGCAGCATATGCCACTAGAAGTTGTTCAGTCTTTCTGAAAGCTTTGGTTCTGTCCAAGTAGAAGCGTAGCTGCCTGTGAATGTCCAAAGAATGCAGAAGTCTCTCACCCTTATTCTGTGGGTTTGGGTAAAAGGTAGGCAAGTGCCATACTGGACACTACCTTAGGCATAAATGTAGGGTTTGTCCTCAGAGAAACCCTGTCAGGATAGAAAATGATAAAAGGTTTTACAGCCATGAGTGCCTGTAACTCTGAGACTTATCTAGTGGAGGTTATTGCTAGGAGCAGAGCTGTTTTCCAGGATAAGAATTTTATATCAGCTGCAGAGGCTGGCTGAAACGGAGGCAGTGTGAGTTTTTCCAAGACATAGTTGAGGTCCCATGCAGGTATTTGGTGCTCTCCTTGGAGGTCTTATGCTTTTGGCCCCTTTGAGGTACTGCCTTAGTAATGGATGAGAAAGAATAGGTGGTTCTGTATTGTAATGAGCTGAAATGGCAGAGGCATGAATTTTAATTGATGAAAAGGAAAGGCCTTTATCCAGCATCTCAGTTAAGTATTGCAAAATCTGAGGAATATTTGGAACAATCGTGTCAATACCTTGTGCCTGGTTCCAAGCACAGAATCTCTTCCATTTTTCTGCATAAGATTTTCTGGTGCTAGGCCTCCTGGCCTCCAAAATAACATCCATCACTGCTTTAGAGAGAGGTGTGCCTTGAATGGCTACATTATCTGCCATGCTGCCAGGTTTAAGGTCCTGAGTTGGCTGTGCAGTATCTGACTGTCTTGCTGGGTCAATAAGTGAGGAATTTGAGGTAATGTCCAAGCTGGGCATTGAGACAAGCTCTTTAGGATTGGGTACCAGTGCTGGCGGGGCCAGTCTGGGGCAATCAGTATAATTTTTGACTTCTCTTGCCTGACCTTGAGGAGTACCTTGGGGAGGAGAGGCAGAGGAGGAAAGGCATATACTGTTAGGTTTTTCCAGCTGAAAGATACAGCATCCACTTTCCGTGCTTGCTTGTGATAGGTCCTTGTGCAGAATCTCTGTAGTTGGCAGTTGTGAGGGGAGGCAAATAGGTCTATGTCCAGGCATCCCCAGGTCTTTGTTATCATGCTGAAGACTTGTGGATCCAATTTCCACTCTTGGAGATCCATTAGGTTTCTGCTTAGTTTGTCTGCCAGAGTATTTATCCTTCCTGGCAGGAATTGTGCTTGCAGATGTACTTGGTAAGTCAGTTCTGTGTCCCACAAGTTCATGGCTAATCTGCAGAGGGGGTAGGAATGTGTGCCCCCCTGCTTGTTTATGTACCACATGACTGTAGTATTGTCCGTCTTTAACAGTAGTTGTCCTGGATGAAGTAGATCCTTGAAGGCTGTCAGGGCATTCTGAACAGCTAGCATCTCTTTTTGATTGATATGTAGATGCATTTGACTTGTGGACCATGTGCCCTGAATACATCTTCCTGCCATACGGGCCCCTCAGGCATAATCTGATGCATCTGTTGTCAATGTCTGCCTGGCTGTGGGTAGGGTGAATGGCTGTCCCGTTGTTGAGGTGACAGGCTTTTGCCCACCATTGAAACTCCTGTTGCAGGCAGGGAATGAGGGTAATTATTGTTTCCAGGCTTTGGCAACGTTGAGTCCAAACACTTTTTAGATACCATTGTAGTTTCCTCATATGCAGTCTTGCAAATGGAATTAGCAGAATGCAGGATGCCATGAAGCCCAAAGCCTGCAGAATTATTCTTGCAAATAACTGAGTCTTTGTTGCCAACATTTTGAAATAAGTAGTCAGTTGTCTGTGTTTGTCTGGTGTGAGATAAGCCATCTGGGCAGTTGTATTTAAGCTTGCACCCAGGAATATTATCTCTTGAGAGGGTACGAGTTTTGATTTCTTTTCGTTTACTGTGTCCCCTAGACCTGTTAGTAACCTTTTTACAAATGCCAGATGCTGTAGCAGAGTGTCCCTGTTCTCTGCTTGAATAAGGCAGTCGTCCAAGTAAGGATATATTTGTATTCCTCTTTATCTGCAAAATGCAATTACTGGTGCCAGGCATTTTGTGAAGACCCTAGGCACAGTAGATAATCCAAAGGGCAGTGCAGAGAATTGGTAGTGCACTGAGCCAGCTATAAATCTGAAGTCTCTTCTGCATGATTGTCTGATTGGGACATGCAGGTATGCCTCTTTTAGGTCTAAAGTCACAAGCCAAGCCTTCTTGCCCAGCATGGGCAGAAGCTGCTGCAGAGTTAACATTTTGAATTTTGGAATATCCAGGAATATGTTTAGGATAGACAGGTCCAGTATTGGTCTCCAGGCTTTGTCCTTTCTGGGTACCAAGAATAGCCTTGAGTAAAATCCTAGTCCCTGCTCTTACTGCTTGCTGAATGGCTCTCATGTCCATGAGGGATGAAACTTGTTTTTGCGCCTCTGCCCATTGATTGCGTTGCAGGTCTGGCATACCGTTTGGCCTTGGCAGGGTGTGAAAGTGGAACCTGTAACCTTGAGAAATGATATTTAAGACCCATTTGTCCTGGGCGATCATGTGCCAATTTTGTGAAAAAAGTGCTAGTTTCCCCCCCCAAAGGAGCTGCCAGTAGATAAGTGCTTGGTGCTGGCAGGGGAAAGTCATTGAGACTGTTTCCTGTATGGCTGTGATTTTTCCTCTCCGCTTTTGGAGCTAGAAGCACCCCATTGCTTAGGCCTGTATGAACCTTGGGGCTGTGATCTGCCTCTGGGGCGTCTGTATCTGCCACTTTGTGGCCTGTCTGACACTGGAAAGGACCAATTCTTTGTAGGCCAGTTCCTGCTAAATCTGGGAGGCTGTACCTGTAAGAAATCCTTCACTGTTTGCATAGATTTAGCTTTGTCCTCCATTTTCTTCAACACCTCTTCTGCTTTAACACCAAACAAGGTATCATGTTGTAATGGAGCATCTAATAGTTTTGCTTTAACATGATCAGGCAGATTCTGTTCTTTTAACCAAGCATGCCTCCTAATGACAGAACCTGTAACTGCGGCCCTGCAGGAGGCCTCTAGAGAATCAAAACCACATTGCAAAGTATGCTTTCCCACTTGTTCAGCTGCATGCAATAAATCCTGCATTTCTTTGTTTTCTGCACATTCTGAAATTGTCAACATTTTCTGTTTAAGCAGTGACATAAGATATTGCTGATATTTAAGCATATGAAACTGACAATTTAAAGCTCTTACAGCCAAGGTAACAGAAGTATAAATCTTTTTCCCCCATCTGTCCAGGGCCCTTGAATCCCTATCAGAGGGGATAGGGTTTTCTGCAGTGGAAGCCTTGACCCCCTTGGGACCCTGAGAAATAGTTTCTGGGTCAGTGGCAGGGTTTTTGTAAAAAAATTTATGTGAATCCAGAACCCTGTAGTATCTGTCTGGCTTAACAGGAGCTGGTGGTAGAGTCAGGAGATAGACCGGACTCTGAAAATACATCTACAATGTTTAAAACAGGAGGAATAGCAAGGAGCCTGTGCTGAGGTAATAAAATGAAGTTTCTGAGCCTTTTCTTGGATTCTGAGTAATCTTGGCTCTCCCAATGGAAGTGCTCCCTCATAGTATGCAAGGTCTCCCCAAAAGAATAATCCTCAGGAGGAGAGGCTGAACGGATAGATTCTTCAGCATCAGAATCCTCATAGGGAGGAAGGGAATATTCCTGTTCAGAAGAGGAATCTGAGGAAATGGAAACCTGATCTAAAGATTCATATTCTATCATGCCTAGGCCTCTTATCAGGAGGGGGATGGGAACCCCTGATCAAAGTAATTAGGTCTTCGGCCATTTTAAGCATCTGTTTTTAGGCATGGAGGCCTGTCCAGGAGAATGCTGTACTTGTTTCTTTGTCTTTAGAGCTGCTTTAGTCTTTGCCTTTGTAGCTGAAGTTGGCTTTACATATAACTGTGTAGGCTTGAAAACACCCTCAGAAGCCGATGGCTGCTCAGCGGCTCTGGACCCATCTGAGGGAATTGTTTCCGAGTGTCCAATACCTTGAGTTTCCAGCAGCCTAGTCGGCTCCACATGGGAGTCGGAAGTGGCCTGTGGCTCTGAGGTAGCGGGTGTCAGGGGCTGCAAAAGCGCAACACTGAGAAACGGCGAACTGGCGACAGGCCTAGCGGAATTCTCGTTGTCGGTTTTGGACCTCGGATGCCTGTCCTTTTCTTTTTCTTTGTGCTTTTTATAAACTCCGGTAGTCGGCTGTTTCAATGGCATTATATAATTGAATCTTCTGCCAAAGTAATGAAATGCAAAATCGTACCGACGCTTAATAGTGCGTTGGTTAAATCTAGCACAAAACCGACAACTAGCAACATCGTGGTCAGGGCCTAGGCAAGGAATACCGTAAGAATGAAAATCCTTATGAGGTATTTGCTTCCCACAAGAAATACAATTATTAACTTTTTCTGACATCGGTCTGGAGCAAGAAAAAAGTTTCCCCAACGGGGTACTTAGCTTTAATGAAGACTTCGGATCTGAAATTCGAATGTGAAAATCTCAGGAGTCGGCCGACCGGCACTTGCAAACTGCTTTTGCTTTGGGCACCGCACGGCAAGAAAGACTGAAGAAAATGGCATCAGCTGCATCTTTTATACCCCTGGCGCACTGACGTCAGGGAGGAGGCGACAGCATCCGACGCCGGACCTAGACTTTGGAACTCGGGCCGACTGCGGGTAGCCTGCCAGCAGGATAACCCAATTGTAATGACTGCAACAGTGAAACAGGATGAACATCATGGCTTAAACCAGATATCAGTAGCAATGAAATTACTACCCTCAGTTACAGCATCCTACATAAAGACAGGAAAAACAAAAAAGGAGGGGGAGTTGCTATCTTATTCAAAGATCACCTTATACTAGTCCTTCTGGACCTCTCCATACCTGAATTTGATAATGCAGAATTAATATTTTCTAAGTTAACAATTAACCCCAAAAAACACCTAAATATCATAGCTGGATATACTCCACCAGGCAACAATATCGCCACACTTGAAAGTATACTGCAATGGACCTCCATATCTCTCCCACAATAAACTATACTAATGGGAGAATTTAATATTGATTGGCTCCTTTGTTTTTCTCCAAACCCTACATCCCATGTAAACCTTTAAGGCTTCACCCAACTCATCACATCTCCCACTAGGTCTGATAAAACTTATAAGCATCAATCCATCTTCGATTGGATTTTGCTTAGGTTCATAGGTTAGTACTAGGCTAACTGCCCTTGCGAGCCATTGTAAGCCTAGCCAATTATCCCTTGTAAGACTAAAACCCTGCACCTTGTGTTTGTAAGGCAAACACTTTAACCATTAGGCCACCCTCATTATACAACCCAAATCTCCCATCCCACTCAGGCTTTCTCTTGACTGCCTTAGCAACCACAACCCAACCTTTCTCCTAAGAAACCACATTCATCAAAACTGTCAGCCCTCCATCCATCTAATCAGAAACAAAAAAAACTTTGATCCAAACAGGTTTATCTCTGCCCTCAAAAGCTGCAATTGGGAACCTCTCAAGCACCTGCCTCTAGAACAAGCCATTCCCCCTTTTAACTCCACCTTCCTAAACATACTTGACTATCATGCCCACCCTAGAACCATTAGAGTGAAATCAAAATACACACCCTGGCTAAGTACAGAATCCAGATCCCTACTCAGAACCAAAGATAAAGTCTGGGAACAATATCATAAAACCAAACCCCATATCACTAAACAAACCTTCCTAGAACACTGAAATAAAGCAAAAAAAAAAAAAAAAACTAGTAAAATTAAACAAGAGCAACTACTAATACAACATATAGAATAAGCATCAAAATAACCCTAAAAAATTCTGGGCAGCAGTTAACAATATACTGCATCCTGGAAAAGCAACCATTCCCACCCCAACAGCAGCCAACAATTCCATGAACTTAGCCGTACAATTTAGTACTTACTTCACAGAATCAGTTCAACAACTTGAAAAGATCCAGACCAGCCCCAACCACACCCCTTCTACCCCAAACCACAACAGTTTACACTCTCCCAAAATCAACAACCAGTTTACACTAAACCTAGTCTCCACTAACACCATAAAAAAAAATACTAAATAAACTTAAGCCCTCTACCTTAGCTGCCGACAGTCTCCCTGCTGACTTCCTCCAAATTGCAGCAGTAGCAATCGCATACCCTGTATCCATACTTATAAACAGGTCATTCATTATCTGAAGCTCATGTCCCAACCATCAAGAAAATCTCCCACCTCTTACCCTTACACAAAGGAGGTAACTCCACTGAATTAAATTCTCATCCAATTGCAATTCTATCTCCTCTCTCAAAAATTCTGGAAAGGGTTGTACACACCCAACTTATGGACTATCTCTACACACAGGCTATCTAATACCCAACATGGTTTTTGCCTCTCACACAGCACCTCCGCAGCCTTACTGTCCTTACTAACATAGTCAACCAGCAGATAAACAATGGTCAATTTGTATGAGCCATATTCCTGGCCCTGTCCAAGGCCTTTAACATGGTCAACCACTCCAAACTAATCTATGTCCTCTACTCCCTCTGCCTCAGTCACCCAACTATCACCTCATTCCAAAATTACCTAGCAGAATGTCAACAGGCTGTCCGCTGGCAACAAGATCTTTCACTCCTTCTCCCTGTCACCTTAGGGGTTTCCCAAGGCTCCATCCTTGGTCCTCTTCTTTTTTTACTTTTTACCAACCAGCGAAACTTGGGTACACCCCAGGCCTCAGTGGTTCAGTATGCTGATGATACTACCCTGATTTGCTCAACTTCCTCCCTCAAAGACCTCCATACCATTACTCAAGAATCCTTCTTATCCACCGAATCCTGGTTCACTAACTCCCAACTTATCCTAAATCCCAACAAAACAAAACTTCTTCTCTTCTACCCAACCAGATACACCTCCCCATCCACAATCTTCAGCATCGACTCTAAAAATAAAACTATTATCACCCCAACAAACCATACCAAATTACTAGGAGTGGAAATTGACAATAACCTGAAATGTGATATTCACATTGCCCAATTCATTAAAAAAAATTACAAAAAATAGGTCTCCTATATATTTTTATTTTATTTTACATTTGTTGACCGGGATATTCCATCTGGGTGTGAGCCCATTTTTAGCGGAGGCCCTGGGAGAAAAGCTCCAATAAAACAAGAACAACATTGACAGGTACAGTGGCGGCTTTATATAGAATTTAACAGAAATATCTAGAGACAATAAAAAAGTACAATATACAATAGGCACTTTAGTGAAAAGGAGAATGTTATTACAATATAGTAAAGCCATATATATATATATATATATATATATATATATATATATATATATATATATAATTTTAGTTAATCATTTGAGTATACTTTAATACGTGTACATATGTATACCCTTACAAAAAAAAAAAAAAGAAATTATCAAATTATACTCTTATTGTAGGTAGCTGATAGGTGGTGTTAACAAGTGGGAGTGGGGTACACATGGAGACTATAAAATTTAGGGGATGAAATTTGATGTGGGCTTATGTAGTATTAGTCTGGCATGGTGCAGGAGCAGAGCCAGTTGTTAGTGAGGTGGTCTTTGAGCAGAGTTTTGAACTGGTGTAAGTTGGTAGCATTTAGGATGTGCTGAGGGATTGAGTTCCAAAGTTTAGAAATGTGGTGAGAGTAGAGGGTGTCCCCGGCTTTGTTGTTGCTTTTGGATACTTGGAGAAGTGTTGTGTGTGAGGACCGAGTTGCCAAGTGTTGGCATATGGTTGGAGTAATTGTAAGGCTGGGGTTCTGCTTGGCTGGTATATGAGTTGGTGAGTAAAGACAAGTTGGGTATAGGTTAGTTGTTGTGGGAATTCTAGCCAGTTTATTTATTGTAGGGCAGAGCATTGGTGGGACCTATATGGGGAGTCAGTGGCGAACTTGGCTATTTTATTGTAGGCTGATTCAAGTTTGGTAAGGTCAGTTTTGTTAAGGTTTGTAAAGATGGGAGAAGCATAGAGAACAGTAGATAAGAGATGAGTCCTGGCGATGCTTAGTCTAGAATGGCTAGTAAGGAAAGGATTAATTCAGTAAAGAGAGCCTAGTTTGATGTGTGTTTTTCTAATGGTTTGGGAGAGGTGTGGGTCGAATTTTAATTTGGCATCAATTGTGACACCTAGTAATTTGGCACGTGAGCTGGTGTTTATTTGAAAAGTGGCTGAGGGATTGGGTGTTTTGGTGGGGAGAAAGAGCATGAGTTTGGTCTTGTTTGGGTTCAGTATGAGGTTAGTGTTAGTTAGCCAGGATTTTACTTCTAGGAAGGATGGTTGTGTCTGCCTGTAGTTGTGTCAGAGAGGGGACGGAGCATATCAGGGTAGAGTCATTTGCATATTGGATGACACAGGCGAGAGATGTGGATTTATGGAGTTGATCGCAGTGGTGGTGCCGTGGTAGCGTTGTTGCCTCACAGTAAGACGCTGTCCAGTTCGATTCTCAGCTAGAGCATTTTCTGCGTGGAGACATGCGTGAATGGGCGTACCTTCGTTGAAGGTTGTGCGTCAGGCCTGGCAAGCCGGTACATAAAAATCAACTGCCAATCGTTAGCAGACCAGAGTTCTGCTGTGGCGACCCCTAACCGGGAAAAGCCGAAAGACACAATTTGTGAAGATGGTAAAAAGTAGGTGGCCTAATATGGAGCCTTGTGGAACTCCTATGTTAACAGGGAGCAAAGATGATGGCTCCTGTTGCCATCTAACAGCCTGCTGGCATTTGGTTGGACAGCTGTGGAACCAAGCTATGGAATAATGACTGACATGTAATGTGGCCAGTTATGACATCAGCTTTTGGTGTGAAACTGTGTAGAATGCCTTTGAGAAATCTAGAAAGATGGATGAGACATATTTATTCTGATTTCTGCGTTCATTTATTGTGTTAGTAAAACTGAGGAGGGCAGTTGTGGTGCTGTAGTGGGGGCAAAAACCATGTTGCGTTTTTGATAGGATGTTATTGGAGGGAAGGTAGTTTAGAAGCTGGGAGTGAATACATTTTTCTAGTATTTTTGGAGAGAGGTGAAAGAATGGCAATGGGCCTGTAATTAGTAAACTCGGTAGAGTTGCCACCTTTATGCAGTTGGGTAATATAGAAGATTTTCCAGATTAGTGGGACATAGTTCTCAGAGATAGAGTGGTTGATGAGGATAGAAATGGGGTAGGCTATGACTTCGGAGGCAGCTTTAAGGAATTCTGATAGGAGGTTGTCCGCAGCTAGGCTGGTGGGCTTCAGCTTTCTGAGTAGTTTTTTTATGGTACGGGTTGGGATGGGGTTAAAGGAGAAGGAGTTTACACCCTCACTGTTGGCTATGGGGATTGTAGTAGTGATGTTTTGGCCATAGTCAATAAGTGAGTGAATTGTGTTTATAAAAAAGGAATTTAATTGTGTTGCAATGTTATCATTTGATGGGGGGTTGGTGGGATTGGGGGTGGATGTACTACCAGGTTGCAGGAGTTTGTTTATAGTGGCCCAGAATATTTTAGGGTTGTTTCTGTTTCTTTGCTGTGAACTGATGTAGTAGGCTTTTTTGTCAGCTTCTATCTGGGATTTGGCTTTATTCCTAAGTTGTTTGAAAAGTAGAAGGTTGTCATTGCTTTTGTTAGTTAGCCAGTGTTCCTATGCCTTGTCCCTTTCTTTTAATAGGTGTTTGGTGTTGTTTCTAAGACAGGGTGTGTGGTGATGTTTTATTCTAGCTATTCTGCAGGGGGCCAGGCTGTTTAGGATGTTGAGGAAGGTGGGGTTAAAGTGTTGAACAGCGACATCAAACCAGACACAAAAATGAGCCACATTTTCAACTGCCTCTTCCAACAAATTAATGGTCCGGGGGGACCGTTAATTTGCTGGAAGAGGCAGTTGAAAATGTGGGTATTAAAATGTAGGTATTACATTTTTTCATGTTGCGGATTAGCCTATAGACTACTTGTCTAGGTGGACTAAGACTGTTTCTCATTAGGTATGTGATCACTTATGGTACTGAGGAGGCATCCTGCTAGAAGGGGCGTGTTATTTTTATTTGTGAGAGTCCAATCCAGGATGGATTGTCTGTTGGAGGTTTATTCTATTCTTGTGAGGTTTTGTATGAGCTGGGAGAAACCATATACGTTTATGAAATTGGATGGATTATTGGCATTATAGGTGGACCACTAAGTGTTGAGGACACCCATAATTATGGTTTCTTGGTGGACGGTTGTGGATAGCCAGTGAAGTATGTCTTCAACCTCTCTCCTGGAGGGATATAGACAGCCACTATGATTAATGTTTTGTTCTTGTTGATATTCAGTTTGGTGATGAGTAATTCTGCATTTTTAGATGTAGGAAGTGAGGTGTTGATAACTTCTAGGGCTAGATTTTGTTTAAACATTATTGTTACACCTCCTCCACGTTTATTTTGACAATCGAGTCTATATATGTTGAACCCTGGGGAAAGCATTTCATTGTTTTTGATATGTGGCTTAAGCTAAGTTTCAGTCAAATTGGTTATGTCAAGGGAATGCAAGTCAGTTAGTGCATGGAGGTCATGGATTTTGTTTAATATACTTCTTAAATTTATATTAAGGAACAGCAGGGAGTGTTGTTTGGGGTGAAGGTGAAGTTGATTGAGATGTAAGTGGTAGTTTGCTTATTGATAGTCTTGGGGCCAGGGTTGGGGTGGATGTCACCACTGAGTTTTAGTTTTGATAATATATGAAATAAAGTTGTTATACATTTGCTTAGTTGTTTGTGGTTTCTAAATAGTGGTTCATTTTTGTGTCTGGTTTTATGGTATTTAAGTGGGTGGCAGTCTATTTCTGTGTTGTTGTAGAGGTTGGGTGAAATTTGGGAGTTGTAGTGTTGGGTTATCGGCAGTGGAGAGTTGGTGGGGTGGTCATAGTAAAAGGGGTGCAGAAGTTAGTTAAATGATAAAAAAGAGCTAGTTTGAATAGGTTGGCTGTGTGAAGAGATAAGGCAGTAAACAGTGTTTTAGTGGATGTTAATGATGTGTGTTTTAGTGAATGTAACATTGCGTGCTTTATTAGTATATTGAGGTTGTTAGAGTGGGAGCAACAGCATGTGGTTAGTGTGTGTTTTGAGATGGAGGGGGAGGTGATAGTTGTGACTTTGTGGGTATTTGGTAGAGCAGGGATTAAATCAGATAGGAGAGTGGCTATGTGGGAGGTCTAAGCAACTGAATGTGTAGGTGGATATGTGTTGTATTGTAATGGTGGGGGAGGCAGTTATTGTGGAGATTGGCCTGTTTTGATTATAGGGAGTGACAACTGTTAGATGTGTATGAAACAAGAGGGTGTTTGTATTGATAGCATCAATGTATTGATAGCATTTTGTAATGGCAAAAAAGGGTAGGGATTGGTAAAAGGTTAATATATGTGTGCTAATGGATGGGTGTTGATTAGAATTTGTGTGGAAATGTGGGCTACCTTATAATTCAAAACTGTACAGGTAGTGATTGGTAGACACGTGTGAGTGGGAGTGGTTAGGTGTAGATATAGTTGAGTGATTTAGGGGTGGGAGGGGATGGGGGCAGGGTAGGGGAGCGAAGTGAAGCCTGAGCGTAGCAAGGGTGGAATGGAGTGGGCAGAGCCAAGTTCTATAACTGCACAGCAAGGAACAGTCATTTAGGCTACCAGGTACTGTGAAAAGTATCTATGCAGCTGACAATTTTGTAGATTATGAATTTTTTGGGAAATAGAAACCTTATGCCAGGAGTTAGTATGGAGTGGGACAAATATGTACAAGTGTATTGGGAAGAAGAAGACTGAGTAAAACAATGATTCCAAACCAGAAAGTATTGGGTTTAGAGAAATCTCTGGTGGGGGTTACCAGCAGTGTGCACTCCCTGAATACACTCTAATGAAATTTACAATCATAGAAGGGTTAAATCATTAACATACACTTTAATGTTCCTGTACTTTAAATAAACCGGCCACAGACATTTGCAGATGCAGCAAAAATATAGAAACAATATAATAATAATAATATAAGATATAGAAACAACAGATTTCTGACAAACAACACAAAAACTACAATTGCTAGAACATACCTCCTCTCAACTCTCCTGGACGCCTCCCCAATCTTAACCAACCTCCACAAGACAGATCTACCCAAACTCAAAGCCTATTACAGTTTGCCACTAATGCCTCATACAAGTCACATCATGGCTCATCACTTAAGCAGCTCAAGTTGGTTGAACTCCCTCAACTTCTCTTTAATCAACCTACCTTCACCCACAAAATACTCTATCAATCAGAAAAAAACCCTGTGCTCAAAGATATCATTCAGCCATAATCCTCTTCAAGACCCCTTCGCTCCAGCAACAAACTACTTCTACATACCGCCAAAGCTACCAATTCAGCAGGTGAATCACTTTTTTTCCCCAACTGCATCTCCAAACACTGGAATAATCTACCTAATGCACTAGTAACTAACTTGTCAACACTTCAATTTAAAAAACTTCTAAAACTGCACCTTATTAATACCTGGTGCTGCACATGCAAATCCCCTGGATAACCTATTCCTTCTTTCCACTCTGGTATCATTACTCTTACTCTACTAGCATGATCTACCACTAATGGTAGCTTCACTTTAACTGTACATAATCATTTAGATATATCCACTAAATGTAAACAACCATTTTTTATGTAAATTACTGCTGCTCTTCTCATTGAGTCTGAAACCACTATCTTGTATGTATTTGCTTCTCACTTGGCTCTATTTGTTTCTCTATTGTATGTTTTTGTTACTCTTGGAGCTTTTCTCCTCGGGTCTCCATTGAAAAAGGACTTGTGTCCAGTTGGACTTTCCCAGTAAACAAATGTAAAATAAAAAAAAAAAAAAGAAATAATTCTAAACATATTTTTGGGAGTATAATGAGTTGGCAGGCTTTAAAAAGTCCCAACAGATTATTCTGTCAGAAATACTTGGTGAGCAAATCGGTATAACTAAAGAAATATTTTTTTTTCAGCATACAGAATCTGAACTGTCTAGAAAGACTTGCTTAGTTTAATTCTGGTGGCTGCCAAAAAAACAATTACTAGAAACTGGAAATCAAAGTCTAACCCAGCCATATATGAAGCAGTAAATATAGTAACACAAAAGAACTAGAAGTAGGATCTTTAGAAAAGGGGAGGAGCAAATTTCATTGGAAAAACGAAAATTGTGGGAAGGAATCATGCAGAATAATGTTTTTGTGGAAGAACAAGGTTTACTGGAAGGCATTAATTGAGTAAGCTATGTAATGCCAGTTTGACAATGACTGTACAGAATATTATATACGGTATATAATGTCGTAACTGAGAATATGTCAGTATGGTTTGTTTTCATTTATATAAATATAAATAACTGCCTGTGTCATAAGTGATAATTCAGTAAAGATGATTAAAAAAAATATATATAAAGAAGTATTTCTACGTACGCAGTCAGGATATCTACGTGTCCACCCCACCCGCTGCTCTGTCTGTCTGTAAATCCACCTATGAATGACCAGAGAAAGACAGCTGCCCAGAGAATGCTGGATCTCTCCCTCACTAGCTAACCCTTCAACCACATCAGCCAGATCTTGCAGTATAATAAATTTGCATGAGGGACTGATACTTTGCTTACAAAGCAGCTAGCAATCACTGCAAATTCTGTAGTCAACACCTGTTATATGATTCCTGAGTTTCCAGTCATGAATGTTGCAGAAAGCCTGAAATTTGTGCATACATTTTTTTATTTAAAAAAGTATATATATATATATATATATATATATACACACACACACACACACACACACACACACACACACACACACACACACGCACGCACGCACGCACACACACACACACACACACACACACACGCAAACATTAAGCAACTGCATGGAAAACCAACTACAGTGCCTCTAAACTAATTTACAAGTACTCCAAGTACCAGGTTAACATACTGTCTTCAAACCATTCCAGTGCAGTTTTAGTGACTGTGCTTGTAGGTAATTAATGAACATATTCTACATATCTTAAATTCAAAATACCACCTAGACTTTGTGGTGCCCTGTTTCAGTTTCACTGTTGTAAACACCATCCTCATAATGATAAATCAATGTACCAAAAAAATTAATACCAGCTATGCAGAATACAAATGTAATGCTTATTTTTAATCCTTTTAGTCTAAGGATGATTTTCCCTCTGCAGAGAATGCAAAAAAGCTACACAAGAAGCATCAAAGCAGTTCATCTACAAAACAGATATAAAGACCAAAAGAACACAAGTGCTTATAATATCCAATTTACTATCCTTACATTTCACATGACTACAACTGACAAAGGTTCAAACACAAATGCTGACAAGACATGTAAATGCAGGGTGTGATATTCCTAGAAGACTTTAGCAGCCCCGAAACACTTACGGTAGGTGGGTAGGTGATGTGGCTAAAACTAGTACCCATAAATGATGTAGTCTTTGGAGAGTGACAGCTCGCCATCATCATGGTATAGCTTTACACTATATATCAGCTCTGTATCAAAAATATTTGGGGGGAGCTGCTAAAACACCACAAAGACAAAACAAAATAAAACAAAGTTAGAATGTACAGTCAGAACTACAAAATTAAAAACAATTCTGCATTGTGTACCTTAAGCTATAACTCTTAAAGCTTGAGACTTTGCTGAGTCCATAAAGACTGGAAAAACGACTGACAATACAGGAGAAGACCGAATATCAAACATCATTCTTCTCCTATAAACATAATACTTGCAGAAAGACAAGCACCCCCCCCTCAACCACTGATGTAGGGGTATAACCCCAAACATCAAAGGATGCAGCTGGGGGGGGGCTTGTCTGTCTGCAAATATCACATTTGTTGAGAGACAAGCCCCCCTACACTCCTTGATGTGGGAGGGCCAAGCCTCAAACATCCCCAAACTTATATATACCAAGTCTATGACTGCCATACCTTGAAGAAAAAAGGGCATAGTCTAAGAAATGCAACCTACAACTTAGTATATATAAGTTCAGATTTTCAGCTATTTGGTTACCACATTGTGAGATTCAGCAATGCAAGCCACATTTTAAATGATTATCAGTCATTCTATTGTTTAGGACATGTGAGTTTAGTGTATGCATGCTACTGAAAATGTCACTTAGTTAGTGGGAGTGCAGTGAAAATGTTCTAAGATGTAAGACAAATGGAAAAAATAAATAACATTGGGGGTATTCAGAAATATTTGCAATGCCAATGCACAACTCTTAAATATCAAAGATGTTACAGCATAATGTGGCCTGATGCTGTTTAGGTATGCAGTAGGACGGACACAATGTCATTGTACAGGGAAAAGGGGTTCATAATGAACTGCTCCTGGCAACAGTCAAACTAGTGAACAGTAGTGATGTAGCCATAATATGAAAAGTCGAGTGAACAATGTGACAGGAACAATGAGATAGGGTACATGACCCTATGCATTTTTAGCCATGCAACATAGTACCTTGAAGTGGCAAATTGGACACTGTGAGGAGGCCACAGAGGACTAGCACAGCAAAGTGCTAGCTCAAGTCATTATATAAATGGGGTGGAAAATGGGAAATAAAAAGCTAGAAAAAGCTAGAAAATAGAAACAGCAAGAAGAACACACAAGGATAATATATTAAGGAAACACAGGTGGGGGAGAGTTTGGTGATTTTTTTTTGGGGGGGGCATGTGTCTATTGCACAGTTTACAACAGCAGCAGATATGAAGTAATAAAGAGCTTGTGTGGGGAGGAAGGATGGACTAGGGAAGGTAGGGGAAGACACATATATGCAGACACAGACAGGTAGTGTGGACATAAAAAGGTGAAATGACATAGAAACACAAAGGAAGGACATCTGGTTATGGGGAGGTTAACACTGCAAACAGGGCATGGGTAATGATACATAAAGAATGGGAGCACCAAGAATGGGAACAGGTTGGGGTGCAGGGGGCCTGTGTGACCAGCTCTGAAAACAGCCTATCCAGGTATCAGTCATCACTGTACAAGCTGCATCATGGTCTGAATGCAGGTATTCAAATGCTGGCATACCATCACCTCAGATATGACCAGTCACTACAACTGATGCTGGATGACCAAGGGGGCCTTTCTGGGCCTCTCTGAGAACAGAACCCTCCACTCTCTTCCTGAGAAGCTGCTACAGAGGATAGATTACCCTCACCAGTGTGACCTTCATTCTAGTGCTGAGAGGCAAGCATGATGACCCTGTACCAGCTGGTGCAGACCCCAGTGTCCAGGTACTACTCCACACCCTGCACCACAGCTGGATCTGTAGAAGGACAAGAAAAAAAGATAAACAAATAAACAAACAAACAAACAAAACACAACAGTATATGTCTGTTAAAAACTGAAATGCAAATGCATAGTACAGCCATAGACATTAAGTACCACTCCCCCTGCATAGTCCCTCAGAGCTCTAGAGCTAAGCCTGCCTGTTACATTCTATCTCCCCAAGCAATGTAACAGAAGGAAAAGACAGAACACTACTACTACTCACTCACAAGATGGCAAGTAAACAGAAAACAGCCAAAGAAAGAAAAAAAGAAAGAAAAGAAAGGAAGAAAGACTATATACACTTCTTACTACAAATTGTTGTCACATTTTCTCTGACCACTACCTCCCACTAGCACAGTGCAGATCAGGGTGGTATCTCCACATATCACTGTAGCATTGCCTTGCACTG
This sequence comes from Protopterus annectens, assembly GCF_019279795.1. Lineage (NCBI taxonomy): Eukaryota > Metazoa > Chordata > Ceratodontiformes > Protopteridae > Protopterus > Protopterus annectens. The sequence goes on along the minus strand of NC_056746.1, from coordinate 772,948,823 downwards.
CAAGCCAGAGGAGCTGATACCACTAGTATCACTTGCTAAACTGGAAAGTTGGCGCCATGCATCAACCTTATAAAATGGACCACCATAATATTCCAAGACGTGCTCCTTATAATCCCTGTGCATCTGTCATAAAAAGATTTTACTTTCGTGGTGCACATGGCAGCCACCTTGCTGACTCAAGCACTTGTGATGGCCATGTTCACTCTGTAGGTCTTCACAAGGACTAAAATGGTAACCTCTTTTCAGATGGCCCCACATTATGGATATCACATGATGCTCATTATCTGGCAACAATGGTATCACTACTGCAGTACCATAGTGCTAACTTTTCACAATGTTTGCACATGACAACTCTTTTTACTGGTCAAGGAAGCAGGAAGGGGCATGTCTGGTAGCACTGCCTCAGTGTGACAGTGCAATGCATTATGGCAGCAATTCAGAGGCAATTGCATTTTTATCTCATTTAAACACTGAAGACTGTTTTTGAACAATAAAAAAAAAGGTTGATGTATTGTGGTAGAAGGCTGTAAGACAAGTCACTCAGGAACAGAAATTCAGTGCAGAGTCATAGTAATGCAATATCGTTATAACTAAAGAATATAAGACACCTGATAATGTACCCCTGCAATGCAATTACCATTTATGGTAAATAGAAGCAAATGGAGCAGTTACAAAATGAAAGAAGGAATACGATAAAGTAGCACAAGACCATGACAGGTTAATGTCAAACTTGATGGGTACACTAAGATGAAGAACAGGGCAGGAGGGCATGACAAGTGAATGTCCAACCTAGGAGTGGGTGGGATCACCACTGCAGAGAATATAACACAAAGGCAGTATATATGTAAGTCCAAGTGGGACAGAACTCAAGAGGCACAGAACACAGCCCAGGGACACACTGCACCTTTCACAAACAGACTACAGGACGTGCTATAGGGGTAACAATGTGTCCTAAATACAGGGCAAAGTATGGCAATGTATAGAGAGGGAGAACAGATGCACAGGATGTGCAAAGAAAGTACAGTTGTGTATACTTACCATAAATGCAGATGTTCGAGTGCATTCACTGTTGCAGTCATCACACTTGGGTTATCTGCCTGCAGGTAGCCCTCAGTTGGCCCGAATACCAGAGGTCTTGGGATTTCTGCGTCGGATGCTGTCGCCTCTTCCATGACATCTGGTCGTCAGGGGTATAAAACATGCAGTCGATGCCATTACCTCAGTTTTTCTTGCCCCAGATGTCAGGAGCCCCCAAAATAGGAAGCAATTACATGGTGTGGAACACCTCCAGTAAAAAGTAAATACCATAGCCATAAGATATGACCAAAAAAGAGGATAGGTAGAAGTATTGAAAAATCAGGGGGCTGGAGGGAGGGTAACCAGGAATGCAAGAGTGAACACACTCAAACATCTACATTTATGGTAACTGTACACAACTGTATTATGTTCTTCGTGTTTCACTGTTGCAGTCATCACACTTGGGTTGATTCCCAAAGCTAAGGAAGGGTGGAGCCAGTCAAGAAGTATTAGGGCTGGCTAGCAGGCCTTGTAAGACTGCTGTAGCAAATCCAGCTCTGGATTTAGAAAAGTTAGGTAAGTGGTAATGCTTGGTGAAGGTGTGTACTGAACTCCAGGTTGCAGCTTCCAGTATGTCCCTGGTAGGGACTCCCCCGAGAAATGCTGTCGAGGCTGAGGTAGCCCTACTGGAATGGGTTCTGATCCCCTGTGGGGTAGGTTTTCTATGGTGCTTGTAGCAGAAATGGATGCAGTGTGCTATCCATTTGGAAATGGTTTGCTTTGAAATGGCCTTGCCCTCTGCCCCTGTAGCAAAGCTGACTAGCAGCTGGTCAGATTTTCTGAACAGTTTAGTCCTGTTAAGGTAGAACCTAAGCTGTCTGTGCATGTCCAATGAGTGCAGGATCCTTTCCCCTTTATTCTGAGGATTAGGAAAAAAGGTTGGTAAATGGATGGATTGGTTTAAAGCCACACTGGATACCACCTTGGGCATAAATGAAGGGTTAGTCCTGAGGGAAACCCTGCCCACATGGAAGGTAATGAAGGGTTCCAAAGCCATAAGGGCCTCAGACACTCTTCTTGCTGAAGTGATGGCTTGAAGTAAGGCTGTTTTCCAAGAGATGAATTTTAACTCTTCTGTAGCAGCAGACCCAAAAGGGGGAAGCGTGAGCTTCTCTAGTACAAAGTTAAGGTCCCAGCCAGGAGTGGGAGCTCTCCTCAAGGGTCTTAAATTGTTAGCTCCTCGCAGGAACTGTTTGACCAGAGGGTGAGAGAAGAGGGGTGACTCAGTATTGTAATGAGCTGAGATGGCAGAGGCATGAATCTTAATGGATGAGAAGGATAGGCCTTTGTGGAGCAGCTCTGCTAGATAATCTAGGATTTGAGGTAAGGTGGGTACAGCTGTGTCCTTTCCCTGAGACTGGCTCCAAGAACAGTATCTTTTCCACATTTCTGAATAGGATTTCCTAGTACTACGCCTCCTGGCCTAAATGATGACATTCAGCACCCGTTTGCTGGGGGTTGCTGATGATGTATTCGGGGAATAAGCCAGGCTGCTAGGTTCAGGGTCTGCAGCTGAGGATGCAAAATCTGGCTCTCCTGCTGGGACAGTAGAGAGGGGGGTCTGATGCAGGTGCCAGGGTGGCACTGTTCTCAGACTACATAAAAGTGGGTACCAGTGCTCGCATGGCCAGTATGGTGCAATAAGGACTGTCCTTGGCCTGCTCTGTTTGATCTTGAGTAGTACTTTCAAGAGGAGGGGCAGAGGGGGAAATGCACAGATTGAGAGGTTTTCCCATATAAAGGATAGGGCATACACTTTCCATGCTTGGCTGTGGGGAGTTTTGGTGCATTATTTGCTCAATTGATGGTTCTGGGGGAAAGCAAAGAGGTCCAACTCTGCTGTCCCCACCTGTGGATTAGAAGCTTGAATGAATTGGGTTCCAGTTTCCACTCGTGGGGGAGCATTAGATTTCTGCTTAAGTCGTCTGCCAGTGAATTTTGTTTGCCTGGCAGGAATTGAGCTTGCATGTGCACTTGGTTGCTCAAGGCTGTGTTCCACAGAGCCATGGCTAACCTGCAGAGTGGGTAGGAATAAGTTCCTCCCTGCTTGTTTATGTACCACATGACTGTGGTGTTGTTTGTCTTTATCAATAGTTGTCCTGGAAGGATAAGGTATTTGAAGGCTCTCAGTGCATTCTGTACAGCTAACATTTCTTTTTGATTGATATGCAGGTGCATTTGCCCTGGACTCCATTTTCCTTGAATGCATTTTCCTGCCATGTGAACCCCCATGCATAGTCTGTTGAGTCTGTTGTCAGGGTTTGGGCAGCGGGGTGTTGAGTGAAAGGGAGTCCCTTGTTGTGGTTACAGGCCTCTGCCTACCAAAGGAACACTGTCCTTATGCAACGAATAATCAGAATCACTGTTTCCAGGTCCTGAGAATGTTGACACCAGAGACTTTTTAAGTACCATTGAAGTTTCCTGCAGTCTTGCATATGGAATTGGGAAAATGCATGAGGCCATGAACCCTACAGCCTGCAGTATTTTTCTTGCAGATGGCTGGGTTTGGGTGGCCAGTAGTTTGAAGGAATTTGTCAAATAAACCTGCTTTTCTGGAGTGAGGAATGCCACTTGGGAAGTTGTGTTCCAGCTTGCTCCCAGGAATACAATTTCTTGGCTGGGTACCAGATGTGATTTCTTTTCGTTGATGGTATACCACAGAGAATTTAGGAGTCTCTTTACAAATGTCAGGTGCTGAAGTAACAATTCATGACTGTCCACTTGGATCAGGCAATCGTCCAAGTATGGGTAAATTTGGAAGTTTCTCTGCCTGCAGTATGCAATGGCTGGAACTAGGCACTTTGTGAATACCCTGGGCACAATATATAAGCCAAAGGGAAGTGCAAAGAACTGATAGTGCATAGAGCCTGCCCTGAAAAGTAGATATTTCCTGCAAGATTCCCTTATGGGGATGTGCAGATAAGTTTCTTTTAAGTCTAGGGTGACCAGCCAGGAGACCTTGGCTAGCATAGGCAGCAGCTGTTCTAGTGTAAGCATTCTGAACTCTGGCACCACCAGGAAGGTGCTGAGAATTGACAGATCCAGGATAGGGCGCCAATAATTTTCTTTTCTGGACACCAGAAACAGTCTGAAGTAGAAACCCTGTCCCCTTTGCTCTGTTGGAACAGGTTGAATAGCCCTGACACTGAGAAGAAAAAGTACTTGCTTCTGGGCCTTGGCCACTGGTTTGGGGGAAGGTCTGGCAATCTGCTTGGGGTTGGCAGTGAATGGAAGTAGAATCTGTATCCCTGTGATACAATGTTTAAGACCCAACAGTCCTAGGTACTGTATTCCCAGTTTTTTGCATGCAGGGCAAGTTTTGTTACTAGGGGATGGAATATACTAAGTATATATTAAGTATCCTGTTTTTTGTTTATTTTGTTCTTTATTTCTTTGTTATTTATAGCACTTTGTGCACTGTGTATTTTTCTAGCTAGTTTCAGTGTGTGTGAGTTATTAACTGGAAATTGTCCACTTTTATTAAGCATCTGTTGGATTGTTTGTTAGTAATAACTTGTTGCAGTTAAACTTTTTTTTTTCTAGAGGCTCCTTTAGCTGTTTAAAACTTTCATTTAAAGGCTCACTGCTGCTTTTCAGGTGTGAGAAACATTTCTGCAGTTTGTTCTAAGTAGTGGGGATATTTATAGCATTTCCATATTCAGGCTTGTATTTGGGCCTAGTGTTTGTGGAGGCTGTGTGTCTGAGCACATATTCAGGGACATCCTGGTTTAGTCAAAGCCATCAGGCATTTCAGCGAGAGAGAATTGTTTGAAGTCATTGGCTGACTGAGGTCACCTGGACTACAGCTTAGACTAAGCACCTCATTGGTTCTTTTGAGATTTCTTTCTTAAAAACTGTCTCAGGTTTCAACTTTCTGTTACCTAAGAAGTTCATTTGTGAGTGTTCTGCCATTTCACACTGAGCTTGATCGAAGGAAGGACACTGAGGAAACTCGGAGCTATAATATATAACATTAAGTATCCTGTTTTTGGTTATTTTGTTCTTTATTTCTTTGTTATTTATAGCACTTTGTGTACTGTGTATTTTTCTAGCTAGTTTCACTGTGTGTGAGGTATTAACTGGAAATTGTCCACTTTTATTAAGCATCTGTTGGGCTGTTTGTATGTAATAACTTGTTACAGTTAAACTCTTTTTTTCTAGAGGCTCCTTTAGCTGTTTAAAACTTTCATTTAAAGGCTCACTGCTGCTTTTCAGGTGTGAGAAACATTTCTGCAGTTTGTTCTAAGTAGTGGGGATATTTGTAGCATTTCCATATTTAGGCTTGTATTTGGGCCTAGTGTTTGTGGAGGCTGTGTGTCTGAGCACATATTCAGGGACATCTTGGTTTAGCCAAAGCCATCAGGCATTTCAGTGAGAGAGAATTGTTTGAGGTCATTGGCTGACTGAGGTCACCTGGACTACAGCTTAGACTAAGCACCTCATTGGTTCTTTTGAGATTTCTTTCTTAAAAACTGTCTCAGGTTTCAACTTTCTGTTACCTAAGAAGTTCATTTGTGAGTGTTCTGCCATTTCACACTGAGCTTGATCGAAGGAAGGACACTGAGGAAACTCGGAGCTATAATATATAACATTAAGTATCCTGTTTTTTGTTTATTTTGTTCTTTATTTCTTTGTTATTTATAGCACTTTGTGTACTGTGTATTTTTCTAGCTAGTTTCACTGTGTGTGAGGTATTAACTGGAAATTGTCCACTTTTATTAAGCATCTGTTGGGTTGTTTGTTTGTAATAACTTGTTGCAGTTAAACTCTTTTTCTAGAGGCTCCTTTAGCTGTTTAAAACTTTCAATTAAAGGCTCACTGCTGCTTTTCTGGTGTGAGAAACATTTCTGCAGTTTGTTCAAAGTAGTGGGGATATTTGTAGCATTTCCATATTCAGGCTTGTATTTGGGCCTAGTGTTTGTGGAGGCTGTGTGTCTGAGCACATATTCAGGGACATCTTGGTTTAGCCAAAGCCATCAGGCATTTCAGTGAGAGAGAATTGTTTGAGGTCATTGGATGACTGAGGTCACCTGGACTACAGCTTAGACTAAGCACCTCATTGGTTCTTTTGAGATTTCTTTCTTAAAAACTGTCTCAGGTTTCAACTTTCTGTTACCTAAGAAGTTCATTTGTGAGTGTTCTGCCATTTCACACTGAGCTTGATCGAAGGAAGGACACTGAGGAAACTCGGAGCTATAATATATAACATTAAGTATCCTGTTTTTCTTTCATTTTGTTCTTTATTTCTTTGTTATTTATAGCACTTTGTGTACTGTGTATTTTTCTAGCTAGTTTCACTGTGTGTGAGGTATTAACTGGAAATTGTCCACTTTTATTAAGCATCTGTTGGGTTGTTTGTTTGTAATAACTTGTTGCAGTTAAACTCTTTTTTAGAGGGTCCTTTAGCTGTTTAAAACTTTCATTTAAAGGCTCAATGCTGCTTTTCTGGTGTGAGAAACATTTCTGCAGTTTGTTCTAAGTAGTGGGGATATTTGTAGCATTTCCATATTCAGGCTTGTATTTGGGCCTACTGTTTGTGGAGGCTGTGTGTCTGAGCACATATTCAGGGACATCTTGGTTTAGCCAAAGCCATCAGGCATTTCAGTGAGAGAGAATTGTTTGAGGTCATTGGCTGACTGAGGTCACCTGGACTACAGCTTAGACTAAGCACCTCATTGGTTCTTTTGAGATTTCTTTCTTAAAAACTGTCTCAGGTTTCAACTTTCTGTTACCTAAGAAGTTCATTTGTGAGTGTTCTGCCATTTCACACTGAGCTTGATCGAAGGAAGGACACTGAGGAAACTCGGAGCAATAATATATAACATTAAGTATCCTGTTTTTTTGTTTATTTTGTTCTTTATTTCTTTGTTATTTATAGCACTTTGTGTATTGTGTATTTTTCTAGCTAGTTTCACTGTGTGTGAGGTATTAACTGGAAATTGTCCACTTTTATTAAGCATCTGTTGGTTTGTTTGTTTGTAATAACCTGTTGCAGTTAAACTCTTTTTTCTAGAGGCTCCTTTAGCTGTTTAAAACTTTCATTTAAAGGCTCACTGCTGCTTTTCAGGTGTGAGAAACATTTCTGCAGTTTGTTCTAAGTAGTGGGGATATTTGTAGCATTTCCATATTCAGGCTTGTATTTGGGCCTAGTGTTTGTGGAGGCTGTGTGTCTGAGCACATATTCAGGGACATCTTGGTTTAGCCAAAGCCATCAGGCATTTCAGTGAGAGAGAATTGTTTGAGGTCATTGTCTGACTGAGGTCACCTGGACTACAGCTTAGACTAAGCACCTCATTGGTTCTTTTGAGATTTCTTTCTTAAAACTGTCTCAGGTTTCAACTTTCTGTTACCTAAGAAGTTCATTTGTGAGTGTTCTGCCATTTCACAGAGCTTGATCGAAGGAAGGACACTGAGGAAACTCGGAGCTATAATATATAACATTAAGTATCCTGTTTTTTGTTTATTTTGTTCTTTATTTCTTTGTTATTTATAGCACTTTGTGTACTGTGTATTTTTCTAGCTAGTTTCACTGTGTGTGAGGTATTAACTGGAAATTGTCCACTTTTATTAAGCATCTGTTGAGCTGTTTGTATGTAATAACGTGTTACAGTTAAACTCTTTTTTCTAGAGGCTCCTTTAGCTGTTTAAAACTTTCATTTAAAGGCTCACTGCTGCTTTTCTGGTGTGAGAAACATTTCTGCAGTTTGTTCTAAGTAGTGGGGATATTTGTAGCATTTCCATATTCAGGCTTGTATTTGGGCCTAGTGTTTGTGGAGGCTGTGTGTCTGAGCACATATTCAGGGACATCTTGGTTTAGCCAAAGCCATCAGGCATTTCAGTGAGAGAGAATTGTTTGAGGTCATTGGCTGACTGAGGTCACCTGGACTACAGCTTAGACTAAGCACCTCATTGGTTCTTTTGAGATTTCTTTCTTAAAAACTGTCTCAGGTTTCAACTTTCTGTTACCTAAGAAGTTCATTTGTGATTGTTCTGCCATTTCACACTGAGCTTGATCGAAGGAAGGACACTGAGGAAACTCGGAGCTATAATATATAACATTAAGCATCCTGTTTTTTCTTTATTTTGTTCTTTATTTCTTTGTTATTTATAGCACTTTGTGTACTGTGTATTTTTCTAGCTAGTTTCACTGTGTGTGAGGTATTAACTGGAAATTGTCCACTTTTATTAAGCATCTGTTGGGTTGTTTGTTTGTAATAACTTGTTGCAGTTAAACTCTTTTTTCTAGAGGCTCCTTTAGCTGTTTAAAACTTTCATTTAAAGGCTCACTGCTGCTTTTCTGGTGTGAGAAACATTTCTGCAGTTTGTTCTAAGTAGTGGGGATATTAGTACCATTTCCATATTCAGGGTTGTATTTGGGCCTAGTGTTTGTGGTGGCTGTGTGTCTGAGCACATATTCAGGGACATCTTGGTTTAGCCAAAGCCATCAGGCATTTCAGTGAGAGAGAATTGTTTGAGGTCATTGGATGACTGAGGTCACCTGGACTACAGCTTAGACTAAGCACCTCATTGGTTCTTTTGAGATTTCTTTCTTAAAAACTGTCTCAGGTTTCAACTTTCTGTTACCTAAGAAGTTCATTTGTGAGTGTTCTGCCATTTAACACTGAGCTTGATCGAAGGAAGGACACTGAGGAAACTTGGAGCAATAATATATAACATTAAGTATCCTGTTTTTTTTTTATTTTGTTGTTTATTTCTTTGCTATTTATAGCACTTTGTGTATTGTGTATTTCTCTAGCTAGTTTCACTGTGTGTGGGGTATTAACTGGAAATTGTCCACTTATATTAAGCATCTATTGGGTTGTTTCATTGTAATAACTTGCTGCAGTTAAACTCTTTTTTCTAGAGGCTCCTTTAGCTGTTTAAAACTTTCATTTAAAGGCTCACTGCTGCTTTTCAGGTGTGAGAAACATTTCTGCAGTTTGTTCTAAGTAGTGGGGATATTTGTAGCAATTCCATATTCAGGCTTGTATTTGGGCCTAGTGTTTGTGGAGGCTGTGTGTCTGAGCACATATTCAGGGACATCTTGGTTTAGCCAAAGCCATCAGGCATTTCAGTGAGAGAGAATTGTTTGAGGTCATTGGCTGACTGAGGCCACCTGGACTACAGCTTAGACTAAGCACCTCATTGGTTATTTGTTCTGCAATTACACACTGAGCTTGATCGAAGGAAGGACACTGAGGAAACTTGGAGCTATAATATATAACATTAAGTATCCTGTTTTTTGTTTATTTTGTTCTTTATTTCTTTGTTATTTATAGCACTTTGTGTACTGTGTATTTTTCTAGCTAGTTTCACTGTGTGTGAGGTATTAACTGGAAATTGTTCACTTTTATTAAGCATCTGTTGGGTTGTTTGTTTGCAATAACTTGTTGCAGTTAAACTCTTTTTTCTAGAGGCTCCTTTAGCTGTTTAAAACTTTCATTTAAAGGATCACTGCTGCTTTTCAGGTGTGAGAAACATGTCTGCAGTTTGTTCTAAGTAGTGGGGATAATTGTAGCATTTCCATATTCAGGCTTGTATTTGGGCCTAGTGTTTGTGGAGGCTTTGTGTCTGAGCACATATTCAGGGACATCTTGGTTTAGCCAAAGCCATCAGGCATTTCAGTGAGAGAGAATTGTTTGAGGTCATTGGCTGATTGAGGTCACCTGGACTACAGCTTAGACTAAGCACCTCATTGGCTCTTTTGAGATGTCTTTCTTAAAAACTGTGTCAGGTTTCAACTTTCTGTTACCTAAGAAGTTCATTTGTGAGTGTTCTGCCATTTCACACTGAGCTTGATCGAAAAAAGGACACTGAGGAAACTCGGAGCTATAATATATAACATTAAGTATCCTGTTTTTTGTTTATTTTGTTCTTTATTTCTTTGTTATTTATGGCACTTTGTGTACTGTGTATTTTTCTAGCTAGTTTCACTGTGTGTGAGATATTAACTGGAAATTGTCCACTTTTATTAAGCATCTGTTGGGTTGTTTGTTTGCAATAACTTGTTGCAGTTAAACTCTTTTTTCTAGAGGCTCCTTTAGCTGTTTAAAACTTTCATTTAAAGGCTCACTGCTGCTTTTCAGGTGTGAGAAACATGTCTGCAGTTTGTTCTAAGTAGTGGGGATATTAGTACCATTTCCATATTCAGGCTTGTATTTGGGCCTAGTGTTTGTGGTGGCTGTGTGTCTGAGCACATATTCAGGGACATCTTGGTTTAGCCAAAGCCATCAGGCATTTCAGTGAGAGAGAATTGCTTGAGGTCATTGGCTGACTGAGGTCACCTGGACTACAGCTTAGACTAAGCACCTCATTGGTTCTTTTGAGATTTATTTCTTACAAACTGTCTCAGCTTTCAACTTTCTGTTACCTAAGAAGTTCATTTGTGAGTGTTCTGCCATTTAACACTGAGCTTGATCGAAGGAAGGACACTGAGGAAACTTGGAGCTATAATATATAACATTAAGTAGCCTGTTTTTTTGTTCATTTTGTTCTTTATTTCTTTGTTATTTATAGCACTTTGTGTACTGTATATTTTTCTAGCTAGTTTCACTGTGTGTGAGGTATTAACTGGAAATTGTCCACATTTATTAAGCATCTGTTGGGTTGTTTGTAATAACTTGTTGCAGTTAAACTCTTTTTTTCTAGAGGCTCCTTTAGCTGTTTAAAACTTTCATTTAAAGGCTCACTGCTGCTTTTCAGGTGTGAGAAACATTTCTGCAGTTTGTTCTAAGTAGTGGGGATATTTGTAGCATTTCCACATTCAGGCTTGTATTTGGTCCTAGTGTTTGTGAAGGTTGCGTGTCTGAGCACATATTCAGGGACATCTTGGTTTAGCCAAAGCCATCAGGCATTTCAGTGAGAGAGAAATGTTTGAGGTCATTGGCTGACTGAGGTCACCTGGACTACAGCTTAGACTAAGCACCTCATTGGTTCTTTTGAGATTTCTTTCTTAAAAACTGTCTCAGGTTTCAACTTTCTGTTACCTAAGAAGTTCATTTGTGAGTGTTCTGCCATTTCACACTGAGCTTGATCGAAGGAAGGACACTGAGGGAACTCGGAGCTATAATATATAACATTAAGTATCCTGTTTTTTGTTTATTTTGTTATTTCTTTGTTATTTCTAGCACTTTGTGTACTGTGTATTTTTCTAGATAGTGTCACTGTGTGTGAGGTATTAACTGGAAATTGTCCACTTTTATTAAGCATCTGTTGGGTTGTTTCTTTGTAATAACTTGTTGCAGTTGAACTCTTTTTTCTAGAGGCTCCTTTAGCTGTTTAAAACTTTCATTTAAAGGCACACTGCTGCTTTTCAGGTGTGAGAAACATGTCTGCAGTTTGTTCTAAGTAGTTGTATTTGGGCCTAGTGTTTGTGGAGGCTGTGTCTGAGCACATATTCAGGGACATCTTGGTTTAGCCAAAGACATCAGGCATTTCAGTGAGAGAGAATTGTTTGAGGTCATTGGCTGACTGAGGTCACCTGGACTACAGCTTAGACTAAGCACCTCATTGGTTCTTTTGAGATTTCTTTCTTAAAAACTGTCTCAGGTTTCAACTTTCTGTTACCTAAGAAGTTCATTTGTGATTGTTCTGCCATTTCACACTGAGCTTGATCGAAGGAAGGACACTGAGGAAAGTCGGAGCTATAATATATAACATTAAGCATCCTGTTTTTTGTTTATTTTGTTCTTTATTACTTTGTTATTTATAGCACTTTGTGTACTGTGTACTTTTCTAGTTAGTTTCACTGTGTGTGAGGTATTAACAGGAAATTGTCCACTTTTATTATGCATCTGTTGGGCTGTTTGTTTGTAATAACTTGTTGCAGTTAAACTCTTTTTTCTAGAGGCTCCTTTAGCTGTTTAAAACTTTCATTTAAAGGCTCACTGCTCCTTTTCAGGTGTGAGAAAGATGGTATTGTGTTTTTATAGTTGATGGCTTTGCAGTTGCCCACCCCTAGTGTAAATTTGATCTGGGACCCTCCTCCCAGTCTAGTGTCATTACCTCATTCTACCCAGTACAGGGAGAACATTTGAGAAGGCCAATCAGCTTAGTTTCTGCTACTCCTTTCTCTCTTTCCTTTCTCTCTTTCCACTTAAAAAAACAACATTATCTGCTTTTACTGTATTTGTGTTTCTTCCCACATTATTTTGCTTTTGCATCATCTTAAAAGTAAAAAATATATAAACACAAAACTAAACTAGTAAACAAGTCGGGTAGCAGCAAAACCAATGCAGACCAGTAAAAGCCAAAAAGATTTAATAAGATTAAGCGCTTTTCGTTTGCTCTGTCAGCAAACTTCTTCAGACAACAAAGGTAATCACATTGTGAGTATATATACATTTTGCTCTGGGTTAATTAGTTGATTAATCAATTAACGTACAGAGGCAACCAACTTCTCTAATTACAGAGCCATCCACTGACAATAGTAAAATACTTATGCAAAAATACTAAACAGCATTCACAATCAAATAGTGGTAGTAATAAATCTAAGAATAAAGGGAAATTCCAATAATACTAATAGTTATGGTAATAGTTGATATAAAAAATGGTAGATATAAGAAAAACTATATATCTATATATATTATTTATACATACTAAATAACACATATCGATATGTGTCCTTCCTGTGTATAGAACATTTCTCATATACAAGTAAAACCATACTAGAGTAGATTTCAGTGTGAACATTCAATATAAATAAATCAAACATATATCAACAATTCACTTTACAGCTTCTCCTATCTAAAATATGTTTATATCTAATTCATGTTAAAACCAAATGTATATAAAATGAATAATTAATTAGAATAATCTGACATTCTATATTAATACATTTTCCTAAATTCATCTTTTTAGACTTTTAAGCTTTAACACACTGCTCAAACTACAGGTCTCATTTATACCTGGTAGATTATATGCATTAAGTCTAATCTGCCAGAATAGTTCCAGCTCTTCGAGTTGCAATGGTGCAGGACCACCTCTAACATCGAGCTCTGGCTGGTCTATAACTAAAAATCTGAACTGATGTCCAGAAAATTCTGCCACATGTTTAGCTAGGGCATTGTCTTGTTTGTTCCTGCTAATGGCATATGAGTGTTCATACATACGGTCACGGAGTCTCCTCTCCGTCTTACCGATGTAAAATGCCTGGCATCCCTGGCATTTAGCCAAGTACACTACCATTCTAGTGTTGCAATTGGCCCTACACTTCAGTCTATATTGAACACTATTTATTTCAAATCTGTTGGATTCAGTTACTAATTTGCAAAAATTGCAATTTTGGCATTTGTACATACCAGTTATTTTTGGTTGTTTTTTCCGGCGTTGTTCATATAATACCTTCAAATTCCTACCCTTCCTAAATATAGTGCCTGGGTATTCACCCAATTTGTTTAATATACTAGGGTTACTTGCAAAAATAACCCATTTTTTCATAGTATCCCTATACAGTGGTAACTGAATGTATTATAGGTTGTAATGAACTTTGTTTCTGGTGAGTCAGGTGTGGCAAGGACACTCAATTCTGTTACTACAGAATTTCCCATATTTTCTGATGTGATCTCTTGCATGGTAACTATCTTTTTCATTGACAAAATAGGTTTATACATTCCTTTAGTACGTTTGTCACTCACTTCTAAGATCAGTCCTGAAATTAGCTCCAAAGGGTAGCCTCTCTGTGTGAACATCGTTCCCAAGAGTTTGCATTCCTCTTGGAAATCCTGTTCAGTAGAAACTATACGAGCTGCTCGTACTAACTGACCTTTAATTACTGAACGTTTTTGGTAAAAAGGGTGGCAGCTGGTAAAGTGTAAAAACGTGTTCGAATATGTTTCCTTCCTGTGTATTTTTGCCTGGTAACATTTCAAAGCAAGGTTTTTTGATAAATTAATGTCCAAGTAAGCTATCCTATCAGTATCAAAGGTGGAAGTGAAACGGAAGAAATCAGTTGAGGTGTTAAAAATATTTAATACTGTTTCACTCGACTTTTGGTTACCATTAAGCAGAATAAAGATATCATCTAGATACCGTGTGTAAAAGACTAATTTGTTTTTAATACTGTCATTTTTGAACACATACTCAGACTCCCAATGGGCCATCACTAAGTTAGCAATGCTAGCTCCACAAGGGGAGCCCATTGCCACACCTATTTTCTGAAGAAAGAAGTTGTCTCCAAACATAAAGAAATTGTTATATAAAACAATTTCCAAGAGCTCTTTCACAAGTGAAATTTCATCTATTGTAGCCTTATTCTTAACCATAACTCGAGTTACCCACTCTATACCAGTATCTTGAGGTATACTGGTGTAGAGGTCTTTAACATCTACGGTAAGGAAGTTGTAGTTAGGGTTGAAGTCCAAACCATTTAACTTCTCTAAAAATGACCAGGAATCCTTACAAATTTGTGACTCAAGTTTAACAAATTTTTGTAAAATAGAGTCAATTACCTTGGCACATGGGTAAGTAGGTGACCCACGTCCATCGACAAGAGGTCTCATAGGTGGATTACCCAAATCTTTATGTATTTTGGGAATTCCAAAACGGTAGGGGTATCTTGGAAATTGTGTAGACATATAATTGAATATATTTTGTTCAATTCGCCCCTCTACGAACATGTCTAATATACTATCCTTTATTACCGAATATGCATGATTGGTCTCCGAGCGGGAACTAACTTCATAGGCGGGGTCATCTAACAGGTCTACCATTCTGTTGTAGTAATCCATGTTATCAAAAATTACCAGTCCCCGTCCTTTATCAGGCTTACAGACTCTAATATCATGTAATTTAATAAACTCCAAAAATCCCTTCTCTTTCTGTAAAATAGGATCTTTAGTATGGATTTTACCTCTATGTTTAACATTAAAGCGAATATCTAGTTCACACATTTGTTCAAACACAGAAATAAGTGGATGAAGGGGTGGGTTAAAAGTACTAGGAATTCTAAATTGGTCATCTTGAACTGTAGTTACATTAGACCCCATCATCAAGTTAAAGTTCAATTTCCTCGTGAAAGTTTTTAAATCTATAATTGTTCTCACCAAGTCACAATTTTGTTTAGGGACATATGTGTTACCTTTGGAAAAGAAATCCACCATGTCCGAACCTATATCAGTAGAAGAAAAATTGTACACTTTAAAGTCATTTGTCCTATTGGTAATAATTATAGGTTTACTTCTCATAGGCACTAGGTCAGATGGACCTGAATGGAGACTAGAAAAAACACTTCCTACATCTTCAGAAGGTGAAAAGTCACAAGCCTCATTGACCAAAGGGATCATGTGTTGCACTAAGTTGTCATGTAATTCATTAGTGCCATAAGACATTAAATTCAAGTCTTGTTTCTCTCCTAACTCTCTTTCATTTTCCTCTGATTCTTGTTGTACCATTGTTTGGGTCTCGTCCCCGTCCGGTTCCCCTCGGAAAAATTCAAGTTTTTTGAATTACGCTGATTGTTGATGTTAGCCAGTCTTTCACTTCTCCTGACTTCTGTATAACCTTGTCTTTCAGTTTGGTTAACATCTTCATTTACTTGTACCATAGTATTAGGCAACTGATTAGTGTAATGAAACACAGTTGGCTGGTTATTGTAACCAGGGATAGAACTACCTTCAGAAACAGTTTTCCATACTTGGGCTATAGGAGGAAGTGGATACACTTTACCTTGCTTATACGCTGTAGTGTCTCGTTCTAATTTTTTAGGTTTGTTATTTTTAAGTTTCACCAGGTACTGGTCAATACTGGTAAAAATATGACTATATTCATATTTGTACCTGGTGAAATCATTGTCAAGTTTTATCTTAGCATCTAATTCTGCCACTTGTTTGTTAAGGTCCTCCACCCATATAGAAAAGTGATTAACTATGCATTCAATCAACTCAAAACCTTGACGATCAAAAAGCACCAAAAGTTCTTGATGAAAGGCTGAATCAGGCACCAAACCAGTGGGAAATTGGTGGTGCCTTAAACCTTTAGGCACTATTCTACATTTCAAACATTCTTTGAAGTAGGAAATTTCCAACTGCAGTTTTTTAACCTTCACTAATAGGTTATCAAAAACTTTAAGATGTGAAACAATATCAAAAACAGGATTGTTATTACCTCCTTCTCCACCAGACTGTCGCTCCATGACAGGAGAGGTCATATTAAATGAAAATCTCTCCGTTAACCAAGTTGAGAGATCAGGAAACACTGAATAATTATTCCCTTGCTGAATGCCCAAATTTGCACTCAGTGCTGTGTTGTTGTTCCCTTGCTG
Organism: Protopterus annectens; assembly: GCF_019279795.1. Lineage (NCBI taxonomy): Eukaryota > Metazoa > Chordata > Ceratodontiformes > Protopteridae > Protopterus > Protopterus annectens. The sequence continues at coordinate 772,932,487 of NC_056746.1, read as the reverse complement.
AGTCCCCATGTTGGCGCTCGATGGTGTAGGAACACGTTGATTAAAAGTTAGCGATACATTCGCTTGATTGCCTAAGAGGTTTACTGAAGGGTTTATTTCATGTCTGTTAAGAGGCGTTGGTCTATTCGAGTGGTTAATGAAATGTAAGTCCTCCATTTGAGCCGGTGGCCTTGTAGAATTAACTTGGTCGGTGTTAGGACCCAGCTCCTCCCTGTTAGGCGCTTCAGTGGATGCCTGCACCGTTGAACATACTCGTCGTATTCCAGCAGTAGTGAGATTATCAGATGTTAAAGGTGGCAAGCTGTGCTGTATAGCTTGCTGTTGTTTATCCAAATAATCAAGTCTCAAACAAATAGACTCGACCCGAGTTAAAAGAAAGTCTAGTTGGTTAACATTAGGATCTTTTTCTGATGCTGGTGTTGCTCCTGCAACACTATTACAGCTCCTCAGTATTTCAGGTGTTTTTTCTGGTTCAAAGCTATTGGTAACATTGCTCGCAGACCCAGAAGCCATTACAAACTCAATAAAAATATAAACATAAAACTAAACTAGTAAACAAGTCGGGTAGCAGCACAACCAATGCAGACCAGTAAAAGCCAAAAAGATTTAATAAGATTAAGCGCTTTTCGTTTGCTCTGTCAGCAAACTTCTTCAGACAACAAAGGTAATCACATCGTGAGTATATATACATTTTGCTCTGGGTTAATTAGTTGATTAATCAATTAACTTACAGAGGCAACCAACTTCTCTAATTAAAGTGCCATCCACTGACAATAGTAAAATACTTATGCAAAAATACTAAACAGCATTCACAACCAAATAGTGGTAGAAATAAATCTAAGAATAAAGGGAAATTCCAATAATACTAATAGTTATGGTAATAGTTGATATAAAAAAGGTAGATATAAGAAAAACTATATATTTGTATATATTATTTATATATACTAAATAACACATATCGATATGTGTCATTCCTGCATATAGAACATTTCTCATATACAAGTAAAACCATACTAGAGTAGATTTCAGTGTGAACATTCAATATAAATAAATCAAACATATATCAACAATTCACTTTACAGCTTCTCCTATCTAAAATATGTTTATATCTAATTCATGTTAAAACCAAATGTATATAAAAATGAATAATTAATTAGAATAATATGACATTCTATATTAATACATTTTCCTAAATTCATCTTTTTAGACTTTTAAGCTTTAACACACTGCTCAAACTACAGGTCTCATTTATACCTGGTAGATTATAGGCACTATATTTAGGAAGGGTAGGAATTTGAAGGTATAATATGAACAACGCCGGAAAAAACAACCAAAAATAACTGGTATGTACAAATGCCAAAATTGCAATTTTTGCAAATTAGTAACTGAATCCAACAGATTTGAAATAAATAATGTTCAATATAGACTGAAGTGTAGGGGCAATTGCAACACTAGAATGGTAGTGTACCTGGCTAAATGCCAGGGATGCCAGGCATTTTACATCGGTAAGACGGAGAGGAGACTCCGTGACCGTATGTATGAACACTCATATGCCATTAGCAGGAACAAACAAGACAATGCCCTAGCTAAACATGTGGCAGAATTTTCTGGACATCAGTTCAGATTTTTAGTTATAGACCAGCCATAGCTCGATGTTAGAGGTGGTCCTGCACCATTGCAACTCGAAGAGCTGGAACTATTCTGGCAGATTAGACTTAATGCATATAATATACCAGGTATAAATGAGACCTGTAGTTTGAGCAGTGTGTTAAAGCTTAAAAGTCTAAAAAGATGAATTTAGGAAAATGTACTAATATAGAATGTCAGATTATTCTAATTAATTATTCATTTTTATATACATTTGGTTTTAACATGAATTAGATATAAACATATTTTAGATAGGAGAAGCTGTAAAGTGAATTGTTGATATATGTTTGATTTATTTATATTGAATGTTCACACTGAAATCTTCTCTTGTATGGTTTTACTTGTATATGAGAAATGTTCTATACACAGGAAGGACACATATCAATATGTGTTATTTAGTATATATAAATAATATATATAGATATATAGTTTTTCTTATATCTACCATTTTTTATATCAGCTATTACCATGACTATTAGTATTATTGGAATTTCCCTTTATTCTTAGATTTATTACTACCACTATTTGGTTGTGAATGCTGTTTAGTATTTTTGCATAAGTATTTTACTATTGTCAGTGGATGGCTCTGTAATTAGAGAAGTTGGTTGCCTCTGTAAGTTAATTGATTAATCAACTAATTAACCCAGAGCAAAATGTATATATACTCACAATGTGATTACCTTTGTTGTCTGAAGAAGTTTGCTGACAGAGCAAACGAAAAGCGCTTAATCTTATTAAATCTTTTTGGCTTTTACTGGTCTGCATTGGTTTTGCTGCTACCCGACTTGTCATCTTAAAAGTACTCAATTGTATTTATTACTGCTTGGTGTAACTCATTCTAAGCCTTTTAGTTTAAGCACTTGGGCTTCAGAACAGTTGATTTACATTAAGAAGGTTTGTGGCCTGCACTGTGGTGGCAGGACAGGTAGCTTACATCCTTCTAAGTTGGGAACTGCTGACTGAGGGCTCAGTGTCTGTTATTCTAAAAGTGTATTAGTTCTGGTTTAAGCACTTGGGCTTCAGGCTAGTTATTTTACATTAAGAAGGTTCGTAGTCTGCACTCTTGTGGGAGGAGAGGCTGGACTTTGCCCTTCTGAGCTGGGAATTTCTGGTTAAAGGCTTATAGTGCCTGCATATTTGAACTGTTTCTTACTGAAATTGGTACACCTTGTTTGCTGTAGCATAGACTAGATCCAGGCCTCCTGAATCTAGGTTTGTTTGTATGCTTGTTGTTTGTTTGCTTATTTCCCTGAAATGCTAATTTCACCTAAAACGCGGCTTCAGCGCTTCTGTGGATCCCTAGTGATATCTGCATTGCTTACTGTACTTATTTTCTTGTTTCACTTGAAAGAAAGTTACTGTTTGTCGTTATTGCATTTAAGTTACCTGTAACACATTGCATTTAAGTTACCTGGCACTTGCTCACTAAGTCAGCACTCAAAAATTAAAAGCAGTACACCCTCATAAACTCCCCTTGAGTACCTTATTCCCCATTGGCCCTTTTTTTCACTTATGAAGGAATTCCCAATACTATTCTAGCATGTCCAAAGGTCAGTTGTCAATCTCCTCTCCGGTCCAGCTGGTGAATCTGGGAATCTTGAGGCAATGTTACAACTGCCTCATGTACACAGACAACCCTCTCCTCCTCCCAACAAATTCCAAAACATGTGAGAGATGTAGCCGTATAGCCAAACTGGAGGCTAAGCTCTCTCAACTCAGTGCTGGCATAACCAGTCAGGAGGAGAAGGAAACCACACTCACTACAATTCCAGTCTCACAAAGACCTACCACGACAGCAAACCAAAGACATAAACACACAAAAACATACTCGGAGGCTCTAAATAAAAATCTGCCTAAGCAGCAGAGACCTCCAAAGCAGACACCCAAGCAACCGCTACCCCAAAACAAAACACGTGCAACACATAGCTCACAAAGCCAGTGTGCCGAACAGTCACAGCCCTTAAGGCTAAACAACACACCTGATACACTTGTAATAGGTGACTCTATCGTCAGGCACACTGACGTCCTGCTCACCAGGCTGAACAAGGAGAAGGTCAAGGTGAGCTGCCTGTAGGGCGCTAGGATCCGCCACATAACACAAGCACTCAGGTCACTCCAAGGCAAGTACAAATATGACTCAGTCATTGTCCATGCTGGTGTGAATGACCTGAGACATACCTCCCTGGACTACATGAAAAGAGACATAGAGGAGCTCTCTGAGCATGTAGCCCAGGCCGGTATGACCCTGACCTTGAGTAGCATCTTACCCTCACCAAGAATGATGCCACAATATGAAGACAAGATATTTCAACAACTGGCTTAAGTACTGGTGTCATTCAAAGGGGATCCAATGCCTGTCAGCCTGGGATGACATGCTCGACAAGCCACGATGCTTCGCTAGGGACGGCTTGCACCTGTCACCCCTGGGCTTTTGGATATTGGCAAAGGCTCTTGCTACCCCCATAGTGCCTTTTTTAGGCAAGGCTCAAAAGACAAACCCACCTCCATAAGTATCACAAGGGATAAGAAACTAAGAGTAATGCTACTCAAAGCCAAAAGTCTAAACCTCAAGATGCACGCACTCGAAACTCTCCTTAGCATGGAGAACATCGATATCTATGCAGTAACAGAAACCTGGTTCAAGGCTCCCGAGAGCACCCCAGCACTACCAGGTTATACCTCATACCATGCTTTTCAGCCCCAAAACTTGGACCGAACCACAAAAGGAGGGGGAGTATCAATATTTGTCAAAGATACCCACACCTCCAGGTTGGTGGCACAGCACGAAGCATCAGAGACTATCCATGTGCAACTAACAGCGGGTAAAACTGCCTTCCAGTTTATAGCCTGCTACAGACCACCCTCCCAAACCCAGGAACCCCACTCAACCTTCCTGAGAACACTGGAAAATATGAAGGTCTCTCCAAACACCATTATATTGGGCGACTTCAACTACCCAAACATAGACTGGGAGCATTACTCTAGCTCCAACACCCTAGCCCAAAGGTTCCTAGAATTTATAAACTCAAATGCTATGGAACAACTTGTTACCATTCCCACAAGAGGGGAAAACATACTGGACCTGATCATCACCAACATGGGGACTCTATGCTCCAGACCAGAAGTGTATCACTCACTGGTAAGATCAGACCATAAACTAATCTCACTGGATATTCACATCCCGACCCCACCCCCTTCCCAGAAAACCACAATGAAAAACTTCTCTAAAGCAAATTTTGCACTCCTCAAAACCGAGGTGGAATCCTTCAAAGCCCCCGGGCGTGTGGGAAATATGGCCCAGACCGCAGAATCCTTTATAAACGCATTCTATGAACACCTTCAGGAATGCATGGATCTTGCAATCCCAAATAAAACCAAGACCCAATCCTCCAAAGGCAGACGTCCTGTCTGGTGGACCCCAGCCATAAACAAACTATACAATAGAAGGAGGAAGCTATTACATGATAGAGCAAAATCCCAAAAAGGGAAGGCATCTATGATCAGTATTAGCAAAAAACTATGGGCACTCATAAAATCGTCTAAGGCCAGCATCGAGAGAAAAATTGCACAGGACACTAAGGATAATCACAAGGCTTTCTTTAGTTATGTTAGGAACCTGGGTGGGAATTCCCAGATATGCTCAGAATTAGTCCAAAATGACAAAAAATACACTGAACCCACAGACATTGCCAACATCCTAGCTGACAGGTTCAGAGCAAACTTCTCCCCCCCTTCCCCACCAAAAGGGCAAATATCTATCCCAGCAGAGTGCTGCCCCCCTGACATCTCAGATGCTCAGATAAGAGCCGCCCTCTCCAAAGCAAAAAACACAGCATCAATGGGACCAGACGGTGTCCCGGGCTGCATCCTACATGAACTCCAAGAAGAGCTAAACCCAAACATAAAACTACTGTTCAATCTCAGCCTTACTACAGGATATGTACCCAAAGAGTGGCGTACAGCAACAGTGGTCCCTCTCCACAAAGGTGGTGCCTCAACGGATCCTGGAAACTATCGTCCCATAAGCCTGACTAGCTTGGTCTGCCAAGCTATGGAAAGGATCATCATGGACCTCATAAAAAAAGATATTGGGGACCAACAGACACTGGATCCTACCCAGTTCGGCTTTGTTAAGGGCAGATCCTGCCTCTTAAACCTGGTCAATTTCTTTGAAACAGTCACCAAGGCCATTGACGAGGGGAAGGTGGTCCACACAGCCTACCTGGACCTTGCAAAAGCCTTCGATACAATACCCCACTCGGGCATTATAGATAAGCTCACCAGCTTAAATATAAACCCCTATGTCACTAGATGGGTTGCAAACTGGCTCAAGGACAGAACCCACATTCTATAATTGTGTTATAGATTTATATAAGAACACAAAAGTGCTTTTTGTAATATAAATGTACATAATAGTTTAGAGTTGTGATTTTAACAAAGTGTTTAAATGGTTAAAATTTTCACTGCATAGTCCCTAAAGGTTTTAGTGTGAATAAATGTTAGTTAATTGATTAATGAGCAGACTTTCCCGCCTTGAGCGGATGTATATATAATCTTCACACAAGTTTAGATAATTCATCTGAAGAAGCGTGGATGGACCACGCGAAAGTGCTCATTTTTTACTTCCAATAAATTGTTTGCTTCATCTCAAGGATTGTTTGTGGACTCTGTTCCTGTAATAGCAGCTCTTTGCAAATACTGGATGTTCCATATGTGCCTTGGTATTATACTTCTTCTATACAGATTTTGTGACTTTTTGGTATAGTACCATTCAGCAGGAACGCGGACTTTCGTTTGCATTGGTTTTCTTGTATTTTATCTTGGTCAGCGTTTCCAGCGCCTTATGGAACCTATTACTCCTTTGGAACCGGAGCCGAGGGACACCATGTCCTTGTGGGAAGGACGTACACATCTCAGCAGCAACCCTTTATTGTCTCTAGACCTTTTAGGAGAAGTGGGACATGTCAACCTAGAAACAAATGGTGAGAACCTTACTGAATTCTATCCGCTCTTAAAAACTATAGAAGATAATTTGTATCAATTACAAAGATATGCGTGGCAGAGGCTGCATTTACAAGCTTGCATTCATTTCAAAGTAGTCCCCAGGGGCATGTGGGTGTTCTGTATGCCCACCTATGGGGACTCACATCCCGAATTACTTAAGCGATGGCAGGATCTCAATATAGAGTTGGGTTTTAAATATGCCCAATTAATGCTTGACTATTTCCTGCCATTAGAGACTGAATTAAGAAATACCACGGAACATCTGTATCAGCAATTGTTAGAAAGATTTAGTTCAGATCATTGCCTTGATAAAGTTAAACGTGCTTTTTCTCAAATCAATGTTTTCAGTGATAAATTGAGAATTACTAAACAGAAAAAATTGTTGCGCGATTATCAAGACTTTCAAAAAGGCCAGGTGTTTGTTTGGCCGAGAGTTAACTATAGCAATCATCAGAATCATGTGCCTACACCCGAAACAGTCCTTATTCCTTCTACACAAAGAAATAAGACATATATACTGCTGTACCAGCATTACCGGAGATACCTGCTTCTATGAATAATAAAGGCACTTACGCAACGGTAACAGCTGAAAACAACCAGGCTGATACCATTCACACTGACACGCCTCCACCTAATCAAGAGGCGTTTTTCCATCAGGCATCTGTGAATACAACAGGAGCTATTCCCAAAAATAGCTCCAGTGCATTACCTTCGCTTGTGAATTTTTTACCATATCAGAAAAAGACCCCTGTATATTCCAACAGGGGAAGATCGCACAGCAGGGACTCACGGAAGAGAAAATATTCAGCGGAGACATTCACTCACAACAGAAGGAAGAAAATGTGACTTCAGATTTATTGTTTAATCTTTCTAACTTTGTTTTGGATGATATTACTGCAAAGGTTCTAAATAGAGGCCTCAGTTTCATACCGGCCACTTCGGCCACACTAACTGACACATTGTTTGATTTAAGGATGTTCTGCAGGAATTTAAGCTTGAAATTAACATTTAATGATACAATTACTAAAGAATGGGGGCATGATTTAATAAGAACGAAAAGTGTATATATCCCTGATATGCCTTTGCATGTAGAATGTTTTCTTAGGGCTTGTGAGAACCAATTCTATTCAATGTTTAGTAACACTGATAAGAATGGCAGGTTTTATAACTTGACTCCAGATGAATACAGTTCTCTCAATGAACTTAAACATAACGCTCAAATAATTGTCAAACCAGCTGATAAGGGGGGGGGGGTAGTCCTTTTAAATTCTCAGGACTATATTATTGGTATGACCCAAATGTTACAGCAAGAAGACACATACATCCCAATATCTCATGATGTAGTGACTAAAATTATTAAAAATGTCAAAGACGTCTTTTATGATCTTCTCATGTGTCGGCAAATTAGCCAAGAAGTATATGAGTTCTTATACATTGAACATCCTGTTACTCCTACAATTAAAGGCATACCAAAGGTACATAAGGGCATATTTCCTGTACCATTAAGACCTATAGTATCGGGTGATAGGTGGGTGACAGCACACGCCTCACAATTGATTGAAAATATATTAAGACCAGTAGTCAACCAGTCACCCACAATATTAAAAGATACATATAATTTTTTGAATGACATCAGAGAATTATATTTAGATAAAAATCAATCATATCTTTTAATTACCTTAGATGTTAAAGACTTATTCACCTCGATACCTAATGACATCGGTATGCAATATATAAATGAATTGCTGATCAAAGAAACTGACTTTTCGAAGGACAGGATTATATTGGTAGATCAACTGTTAGAACTAGTGCTATTCAATAATGCCTTTATGTTTGGTAGCAATATTTATTTACAGAAGTGGGGGGTTGCCATGGGCACCCCCTGCGCTAACACCTATGCCAACCTGGTAGTCCTATGGTGGGAGAAGCTCTATCTTTTTACACATGAGAATTTCAAGTTTATAAAGCTTTATAGACGTTTTGTTGATGACGTCATAATAATTTGGGAAGGCAATCAGGAATCATTTGAATGTTTTTTTCAATATTTAAATACTACCAGCACATTTTTACGTTTCACACAGGAAATTTCTAATCAAGAGATACATTTCCTGGATGTCACCATAAGGTTTACAAATGAGGGCACGTTAGAATCCACTCTATACAGGAAACCAACTTGGAAGAATTCTATGCTATGTTTCGATAGTATGCACCCGCGCCACACATTCCAAGCTATAGTTAAGAGCCAATATACTAGAATTAAGAGATTGTGTAGTAATAAAGATGAACTGAACAAAGAAGCACAGTTCTTGGAGAAATTATTTATAGACAGAGGGTACAATTCCACAATGGTTAGCAATATAAAGTTTAATATTTTAGGTGACATTATACCCATACAAAGGGACAATAAAGTTGATAAAAGTAAAAGTAATAACATTAGATTTAGTAAGAGAGAAGAAGCCAGTAATAATCAAATAGGTTATATTGTCACTTACACCAGTGACATTAGAAAGATCCAGCAAGTTATTAATACTAACTGGCATATTTTAACATTAGATTCCTTTACTAAGAAGTTTGTAGGTAAGAGCCTCTCCTTCATATATAAAAATAGTAGGAATTTAAAAAGAATTTTATGTGGAGATGTGAATATCACAAGGGATGAAGAAAATGTTCTGGCCCATAATATTAAAACCAAGGCTTTTGGTACTTATCCATGTTACAGCTGCAACAGGTGCAAATATATAACCAAGACACAGTATTTTATACATCCCAGTATTAATTTTGTTTTTAAACCACGGTTCCGAGCAAGTTGCAATACCAGGAACTTGATATACTTGGCCACCTGCGATAAATGTGAGGCCTTCTACGAGGGATTAACAAAAAGAAGGCTGCAGGAGCGTATATATAATCATCTTTATGATATACGCAAAGCTACAGATAACAACGCGCTGGCCAAACATGTCATAGAGTTTCCTACACACTCCTTCTCTTTTAGGGTTCTACAAATAGTGAACCAGAATGAAAGAGGTGGGGACAAAGAGAATCAGTTGGCATTAATGGAGCTCGAATGGATATTCCGTTTGGGCGCACATATTGAGCCGGGACTCAATACCCAGGTGTCCATTAAACCACTGTTAATATCTAGGAAGTAAATGTCAGGTCCCTACACCTTCGACAGAAGTAACACATTTTTTATATTTTTGTCTTTTCATTTGGTTTTATTGTATATACATATATATTTAGTCATTGTTTTTACAATGAATTTAATAAACACAAAATAATATTTAGTATGATGCACACATGATAATTGACACATCATATGCGTTGCTATGGAAGTACAATATTATCATTGGTAATTATATACAAGTTTTAAATTTTATATCGTATATTTCATATCTTATATGAAGATTTCATCTATACATGATTAACATTGATAGAGCTGAATAAATTTGTGGCCATCAATGCTAAGTTTACAGATATATTTGATATGTCCTAGCCAGCAGAAAAATATATAAGCATTTTTAGTAAGCATGTAAAAAACTAATGATTTATAAACTTTACAAATGTTATAAATTATATACATAAATTGAGAAGATATTTACATGTACATTTTTTATCTACAGATCTATTATCATTATTATTATTTTTTTTTTAATTGTGTTATAGATTTATATAAGAACACAAAAGTGCTTTTTGTAATATAAATGTACATAATAGTTTAGAGTTGTGATTTTAACAAAGTGTTTAAATGGTTAAAATTTTCACTGCATAGTCCCTAAAGGTTTTAGTGTGAATAAATGTTAGTTAATTGATTAATGAGCAGACTTTCCCGCCTTGAGCGGATGTATATATAATCTTCACACAAGTTTAGATAATTCATCTGAAGAAGCGTGGATGGACCACGCGAAAGCGCTCATTTTTTACTTCCAATAAATTGTTTGCTTCATCTCAAGGATTGTTTGTGGACTCTGTTCCTGTAATAGCAGCTCTTTGCAAATACTGGATGTTCCATATGTGCCTTGGTATTATACTTCTTCTATACAGAACCCACATGGTTAGAATTGCTGGAGCCATGTCAGACTCCAAACCAGTTACAAGTGGCATCCCACAAGGCTCAGTCCTGGGACCTCTCTTGTTCGGTATATATTTCTCGGAGGTACAGGCCAACACGGAAGGACTGTGGCTGACCAAGTTCGCAGATGACTGCAAACTGGGCGCCATAATCGACTCTCCAGCCGACACAAGCATCCTCCAAAAAGGCCTCATAGAAACAGACAACTGGTGCCAGAGACATGACCTCAAGTTAAACGCCAACAAGTGTATAGTCATCCCCTTTGGCAAAAACAAAGTGCCCACAAATTACCACATAGGTGGTAATCCATTAAGTACAGAAGAAGTAATTAGGGACCTGGGGACCCAAGTTGATAGCAATCTCTCATTTGACAACCACGTGGCCAAAGTGGTTAGAAGAACATTTTATATAGCCCACCTAATCGTGAAGGGATTCACATCTAGATCAGGGGAGGTCATCGTGCCTTTTTACTCATCCCTCATCAGGCCCATAATTGAGTACAATGCCCCTTTTGGGATGTACCTTACCAGACACCTGCAGCAACTGGAAAGACCCCAAAAGTACCTCACCAAGAGGATCAAAGATCTCAAACAGATGCCATATGCTGCCCGGTTAAAGAAACTCCAGCTCTACTCAGTGGCATACCGCCTACTCAGAGGCGATCTGTGCCTGACTTATAAAGCCATGTCCAACCCAGAATTAATGGACATGCTGCACCTCAGAAAATCCAAATCCCATCGAGCTATGCGCTCGAGAGACTTGAACCTCAGTACTGAAATAAATAGGACATGCTGGAGGGACAGATTCATAACCCAGAGGCTCCCTTCACTCTGGAATAAAATCCCAGTCCAGGTTAGGCAGAGTCCCTCATTGACTCTCTTCAAGAGGAATCTTGATGACTGGATGGGAGATCGTAGGTTTACCCCGGGTATCACTTCTGTGTCACTGTTAGACAGATGCACAGTATACTAACCTCGAAAAAGGGCATAGCAAAATTAATTTAAAATGGGTGGCGAAAGCCAAACACACTCTGGCTAGGCTTATGAATGTCCTAGGGCAGATAGCCTAGTATGAACCTATGAACTAGATATTATTTGTGTTCCTAAAGAAATTACTGTAACTTCAAGTCAGGTTTTACCACCATTGATGTGCAGTGATCATGGGGTCATAAAGGTTAATTTGTTGCTAGATAATTCTGCCAAAACTGAAATATAAGCCAATGCACAGAAGGTTAATTACAGATTATAGGGAAGCAAAAAAGTTGCTATATAAAACTAACTGGAATGAGGTGTTCAGTGAAAAACTGCAGATGGAATGTGGAAAGTTTTGAAAGAGAAATTGTTTGAGTGCAAAAAGTCAAAAAATGTTTAACGTCAGGATCAGGGCATGTAACACCAGGGGGGTATATTTCCATAAGAACAAGATACCTGATTAAGGTGAGGGACAAAAAATATAAGAAATGGAAGAGAGGTCAAACCACAACTTTGAACACTGAAATAAATGAGCTGGACGAACAGATTAAGCATAGTGTTAGACAAGATCAAGAAAGATTTGAAGAAAATTTATATAAAGATATTGAGCACAATAGGAAACCTTTTTATAGATACATAAGATGTGGAAGGAGTAAAGATACACAAATTGTGTGCAGGTTCTAAAATTCATTCTCAGACACAACAGATTATAGATATATTTACAAAATCTTATGCAAAACAGTTTGGCCCCACAAAAGGGGTGGTAAGTTGTCCTAGTGACATCCAGGTAAGCCCAGACACTGGAATCAAATTAGATTATATTGAAAAAGAACTGTGCAACTGGATCCAAACAAAGCGCAGGGAGGAGACGGAATAAGTAACAATGATTTCAGTTTATGTCTCCCAAATCTCATATGCGTAGTTTTTTATGTATTTATCAACATGTTATTCTCCTGTGCCCAAATGGTCAATTTAGTCAAATTGTTTTGCAGACATGCCTTATCTGTAACACTTGTAATCAGTTTACCCAAATTCAGGTCATCAGCATATAGACTGTAGAACACCTCAGATGAAAAAGTAAGGTCTGAAAGGTACAATCTAAACAAGTAAGGGCCTAGTACAGACCCCTGTGGGACACCTTGACTGTAACCAAGGATTTCACCTGTCCAGTTGGTGTGTGATACTTGCCATGTCCTATTTGTAAGCCATGCAGCTATCCAACTTATCAACAGTACATCAATACCTAGTTGTACTAATTTATTGATCAGTGTTTTGGGCATGACCCTGTCAAATGCTGAAGTTAAATCTATATAAATCACATCACAGCACAATTTTTCATTCACAGCTGTTATTATATTGTTATAGAACATCATGTTACAGGTGGTAATAGATGTATTTTCAACATATGCATGCTGATATATGGTTTCAAGTCCCAACCTATCCAGTTCTGACAATAACTTATTCAGCTTTACCTTCTCCATTATTTTTCCACAACATGAAAGTAGACAAGAGTCTATATGATTCTGGGTTTGTCCTACTCCCCTTTCCCTTAAAGACAGGTTTAATAAGTGCATGTCTCCAATCTTGAGGAATCTCCCCATATTTATATGACCTAGTGTATAATAGATGCAATGGGAAGGATGCAGAAGAAGTCATTGTTAATACAGCACACAGTGATTGAAACTGTAGACTCATTTAGGGACCTGGGTATATGGGCAGATTCAGCTATGAGTTTTTCTAATCATATCAACCAATTGGCTAATGACAGTTATAGAACTATTGGTTGTATAAAAAGATTTATAAAGTCTAGGAAGTCAAACATAATGAAGTTTGTTAGTTACATTAGACCCAAACTTGAGTATGGAATAACAATAGGAAACACTATAGGAAAACAAGCATGAATAAACTGAAAAGAGTGCAGCAGAAATATACTAAGGGCATCCACTGATGTGAAAATCTAAGTTATTATGAAAGACTAAAATATCTGAACGTGTACAGTGTCTCTTACAGATATTTAAGAGGAGATCTTATTCAGGTATATAGGACATTTAGGGACAACTACCTCTGGGAATGATTGGGGTTATCAAAAAGTACTACAGAATCATCAGATAAACTATGTAGAAGATTTTATAGGAATGAGAAGTGTACTAACTGGTTCTCTGACAGAGTAGCTGATGCTTGGAACAGACTACCAAATTACGTTAAAGTAAGTACTAGTTTAGATACTTTTAAGAACAGCCTGGACATTTATTATGGGAACAAGTGTTTTGGCATATTGGCAAGCCAGAAGGGTTTTAATGCCCGTGCTTGAAACATTTGTATGTATGTATGTATGCAGGGGAGCAAGTACTTGGGCATGACTGGGAAGGATGCAGGAGAAGTCACTGTGAACTTTTTCCATAAGGGGGTGGCTTACCACTCCCTGTTTTTGAGGTGGGAGCACTCCATTGTTTAGATCTGTGCATAGCCTGAGGCTGTAGTCTTTGTGGTCTGTTGCCCCTGGGTTTGGACTGAGAAGGCCTGGGAGGGACTGGAATGGACCAGTTTTTCAAAGACCAATGCCTATTGAATCTAGGTGGCTGTACCTGTAAGAAATCTTTAACAGTTTGCATAGATTTTGCTTTTTCCTCCATCTTTTTAAGAACTTCTTCTGCTTTTGTGCAGAACATTCTTGACTTAATGGAGCATCTAGTAATTTTGCTTTGACATGGCAAGATTTGTTCCTTCAGCCAAGCATGCCGTCTCAGAACAGACCCAGTGACAGCAGCCCTGCAAGATGATTCTAAGGCATCAAACCCATACTGAAAAGTATGTTTACCAACTTGGTTTTCAGAATGCATTAACTCTTGTAAATATTTATTTTCTGCACAATCATTTTTTGTTTAATTAGTTCCATAATATGCTGCTGGTACTTCAACATGTGAAACTGACAATTTAAAGCCCTGATGGCAAGAGTTGCAGAGGTATATAACTTCTTACCTCATCTGTCTAAAGCCCTAGAATCCCTGTCCAAAGGGGTAGGGTTTTTGACTGTAGTAGCCTTAATACCTTTAGGACACTGGGAAATGGTCTCTGGATCGGCAGTAGGATTTTTAAAGAGAAATTTATGAGAGTCAGGTACGCTGTAGTACCTGTCAGGCTTTCTAGGAGCTGGAGGTAAAGTATCAGGGGTAAGACTTGATTCCATGAAGACATCATCTACAATATCCAGGACAGGGGGTATAGCTAGAGGCCTGTGCTGAGGCAAGTCTAAAAATTCCCTGAGTCTCTTTTTTGACTGAGGGTAGTCCTGGCATTCCCAGAGGAAATGCTCTCTTAGGGTATGCAAGGTTTCACTGAAAGAAAATTCCTCTGGAGGGGAGGCAGAGGGAATGGAATCCTCTGCATCTGAATCCTCATAGGTTGTTAAGGGTATGCCTTGGTAATCAGAAGGGTCAGAGTCATCGGACTCATGGTCTGTAGAATTTGAAGGAAAATCAATTCTTTGTCTTTTACAGGGGGAAGCCTGGCTTCCCCTAATTAAAGTAATATGGTCTTCAGCCATTCTAAGCATTTGTTTCTGAGTCATGGGAGCTTGAGAATGCAATTTGGTTGTCGGTTTCCTAGGTGTAGTGCGAATTCTGGGCCTGAGAAATTCAGTAGTTTTAGGCAAAAATGAAGTAGTCGGTTTAATATGAACATTGGAAGGCCTGAACACACCCTCAGAAGCCGGTGCCTGCACAGTGGCTCCGGACCCATCCAAGGTACAGACATCCACAGGTTCCATAGATGAAGAAGTGTCTTGCGGCACAACGGACTCCGAACTGGTCTCAGTAGAGGCCTGTGAATCTGTAGAAGCAGGTATCGGGGGCTGCGAAAGCACCTCACTGAGTACCGGCGGACTGGCGACTAGCTTAACGGAAGCGTCGTCGGCAGTTTTGGACCTATGTGGTCTGTCTCTGTTTTTATCCTTCCATTTTTCGGAAGATCGGTAGTCGGAAGGCTTAATGAAGCCATTTCGGAATACAGAGAATGAGTGAAAGAATTTAGCGGCAAAGATAGCCCAACGACAAATAGTTCGGGCATTGAACAAAGCACAAAATCGACAGCGAGGAACGTTGTGGTCTGGGCCTAAGCAGGTGATGCAGTACGAATGAAAATCTTTGTGAGGTATTTGCTTTCCAAAGGCAAGACAATTGTTAACTTTTTCTGACATCGGTTAGAGCAAGAAAAAAGGATCCCCAACAGGGTACTTAGCTTTAGAAGACTTCAGGTTTGAAACTCGAAAAACGAAAATTTCAGGTAGCGGCCAACCAGCACTTGCAAACTGCTTCTGCTTCGGGCTCCCGCACGGCAAGAAAAGCTGATGTAATGGCGTCGGCTGCATGTTTTATACCCTTGACGACCTGACGTCATGGAAGAGGTGACAGCATCTGACGCAGAAATCCCAAGACTCTGGTATTTGGGCTGACTGAGGGCTACCTGCAGGCAGATAACCTAAGTGTGATGACTGCAACAGTGAAACACGAAGAACATCTAATGGTTATCAGCACATGGCAGCAAGACATGATAACATGCCCATTGCTGCTGCTAATATGGGATAGGGTATGAATGCTCACAACAAAACAGCAAATAGTATGTGGAGAGCAAACGGAAGAAAGGAAGGAAACAGTGCTGAGACACAGGGGTCAGATCAATAGTCATGCACACACAAACACTGCCCAACATGTGTAAACCGCAAGTGTACATGCCTTGTCATAGGTACATGAGAAAGACAACAGCTGAAAAAGTTCACTACCCAAGAGACAAAGGTGTTACTGCTGGCCCTGTGCACACATGGTATGTGCATCCTGGAAAAGGTAAAACCCACAAGGCATTCCATCACCTGGTGTGGCAGGGAGTAATGAAGGACATCACTTCTATGGGATGTCATAATACTACAGTAGTACAGATCCACTGTAGGGACACTAGAATGCTACACAATGCCAAGACCAAGGCTTAAGATATTGCTGCAAACAGGTCCACCACAGGACATTAACCACCAACACAGAAGCAGCTGATGGAGCTAGAAGAGTTCTTAGAAACCCTGGGTGGGACATGACCAGAGGCTTAAATGTGGGATCAGCACTGGTAAAGCATTTGTAGGGAATGCATCAAGGTCAGAAATAGCATATAAATTTAAAGTTGTACACTGACCTGCATGTGAGAATGGGTAATTCAGCATAACACCAATGCATATCTGTTCTCCAGGTATATCAGGGTTGCAGTTGTAACAACTTGTATCACAAGGGACGTACATATCCATATGCCATTCACATGATTGACATGTACAAGTCTGTTTTCCAGTATAAGGGGGGAGGCATACTGCAAAATCAATGATGGCATTGGCAGCAGTGTTAATACTGGAGGGATCACATAAATCCCCTTGCACATGAGGTGAGAGTGGAGGTGCAGGCAAAACCTTCTACATTATCTGTGATTGATGCTGGATGTTTTATTTATTATTTATTTTATATTTGTTGACCGGGTATGTCCGACTGAGCTGAGTAGCCCTTTTTCAGCGGAGGCCCGGGGAGAAAAGCTCCACTTAAAATACAATTAATATGCAAACAGAAGCATTAAAATAGCAAGAAAATTCATAATTCTTAAGAGACTCATCTTACACAAATTAAGAAAAAAAAAATTCAAAATATAAGGTTTCATAACACAGCACAATACATACTGAGAGTAACAGTTTGTCAGGTGATGTAGTACTGAGTTTTTCCTAAAGGCTGTCAGATGATGTAGTACTGAGTATTTCTAAAGGCGTTAGCAGATTTTGCTTATGGAGGGTGAGTACAGTGACAAGCCCAAAGACTTTTAAAGTACTCTTTGGTGGCTGATTTAAACTGTTTATGATTTTTGAGGGTTCTGATTTCTAGAAGAAGTTTATTTCAAACAATTGCTGATTTGGTCTTGGGTTTATATACTTGTAGCAGGTCTTATGTAGAGCTTTGGAGTAATCTAGAAGGAGAATAGTAGAATATGAGGGAGGATAAGGCTGAACAGTACAAAGGCAGGTATAGGATAGAGTGAATGATCTGCAGCTGAGAGAGGAGAAGGTGGTGGGGTAGTTTGAGTCAGTTTAGATGTTTTAGAGAGAAACAGTGATGGGATTTATAGGTTTGTTGAGCAGCTAATCTGGATTTATAGGTTTGTTGAGCAGCTAATCTGGCTATCTTGTAACTAGCCTCGAGTTTGGCCAGAAGTGAGGAGTTCAGATTTGTGAGAATTTGGGAGCTGTATAAAAGTCTGGGTTGAAGGTAGGCATGAGAGAGAAACTTTGGCCACAGTTGTGAGGAATTTTTTGTTTCTCTACAGGAGCCCTAATTTCGGTTGAATCTTCTTAATACAATTGTTAACATGTAGGTCAAATTTCAGCCGATCGTCGATGGTGATACCAAGGAGTTTTGTGCTGGATTCAACCTCAATGAAAGTATTGTTAAGAGATCGTATGGAGAAGGTGGATTTTATATGGTTAGCATTTTTGGGGAGAAAGAGTAACAGTTATGTTTTTTAGGGTTGAGAATGAGGTGGTTATTGAAGGTTTCATCTGAGTTAAAAGATGTCTGAGTTATTGAAAAGAGTTCAGAGGGAGAGCTGGCAATGGTGATGACTGTAGAGTCATCAGCATATTGTACTAGGGAAGACAGAGGACAAGAGGTATAGAGTTGATTAGTAAAGATATTAAAAAGTAATGGCCCAAGTATAGAGTCTTGAGAAATACCCATTTTTACTGGGAGCAGGGTGGACAGTGCAGAGTGCCATTTCACTGACTGCTGCCTATCAGTGAGGTAACTAAAGAACCAGTTTTGTAAGTGTGAACCCCACCTAGGCTACATAGAAGTCACCACTGTAGATGGCATCAGTCATCTACCCCGCCTCTCCACCATGTGCACAACCACTACAGGGGGAAAACAATATCGGTGGCCATTGCTGCCATGACTCTAGGTCTCCCCCTGACCTGGATACCACAATGGCATCAGTCAGCAGATGTGAACGTCAATGATCCATACACAGTTAGACACTTCACAAACATGACAGACATAGTAGGTGTGCTGTGTGGCCTTTGAGATGCCATGCAACAGCTGAATGGACTGCAAGATGACTTGCAGTGCATGACAGCAACATTACACATAGGGACTTGGACCACACATGCATGATCAGGTAACTGGTAGAAAACATGGCATCCATTGGTGTATCAATGAGGCATGTTGCAAATCCTTTGTATTGTGCCTCTGCACGCCATAATAGTCATGACCATGCAAGAGTGTGAATAATTACAGGTCGGGTGTATACATATACCCCACATTGTTCCACAAACTGTGCCACTGTCATGCATGCCCATGACATCCATCATGTCTGGGAGTGGACAATCTCATGGCCATTGATAATGGAGCTCATCTGGCTCTATATCTACAAAGCCGTGCTTCTGTTTCTTGCAGTTTCATACTGTCCATATCCCTTTCTGTCTGACTGCCACACCTTGCCATAGCTATTCTCAAGGTTGTGGATACTCTCCACCTATTGACTTCCAAGAAAGAGAGTCATATCAGAGTTTCTGTACATACTCCTGAAATATTTCACCATAAGGTATGAACACAGCCAGCCCCGAAGATGCAGGGCCACATGGTAATTGTGGCCAGTATTCGCAACCTGGGAGTTCCACCCCAAAAACCACAAAATGCAATCTCTGAATCTCCCAACCCACTACCTCTTAGATCGGTTAATATCCATGTCCTGTCACCCTTACTGCTATAACAACCCTTCTGCTACCTGTCACTATGTCTCATCCCAACTGTGCAAATACTAATAACTGTGCCTGACTCAACCATCGGGTCTGTGTGGGTAAAGTAATGCATGATGTACAGGCAATGCATGCACCAGATTTATTTTGTGCTGTCTTTGCCATGGCCCATTTCACAAACTGAGGGCTAGATACTCCCCATACCTCTCAACCTGAAAGCACAAGAAATCTGGAAAAAGCCAAAAAATAATGGGGGGATAAAGACCCAAAAATAAGGAGATTTTTTAAATACTGATCTTATACACTTAGAAAGTTGATATACTGACACTGAAACATCTGTCATTATTTAGTGACATCAATCCTCAATGATTTGCCAGAATACTCCAAATTTTATGAGTGACAGACCAAAAATAAGCGGGAAAAAATCTGGACATTCTGCGAAAATCTGGACAGTTGAGAGACATGATATCACCTCTTTCCCAGTACTGTAATATTATACATCTAACTGCCTTGCATGGGGTTCTGCTGCAGCCAATTCCTCCAAAGACATTGCATTGGTTGGGAGGGTGGCCTAATGGTTAAGGTGTTTGCCTTACAAACACATGGTGCAGGGTTTGAGTCTCACAAGGGGTTAATTGGCTAGGCTTAAAATGGCTCGCAAGGGCAGTTAGCTTAGTACTAATCTATGAACCTATGAACCTATTTGACTCATTCTCTACTGTGCCTATCAAGAAGTGTTGCAATGTTCCCATGTTGTAACTGCTTCTATAACAACATGCTGTGTAACACAGAGCAAATCACAAATAACCGCAGGTCTCTTATGCATAATGCAATGTGCCACCAATGTATTCAAGCAGCAAAAGCATGACTTGAAGAATTTGGAAATGGTTGACAACTTTCCATGTCACATAATGCACTCCATATAATCCACAGCCTAGGGGTTTGGATGGGAATCATCATCCACAGTTTCAAGACGTGCAGGATCACCAGCAACATGCAACAGTGGATATCATCATAAGTGGCCTGCTGTCTACTTAAATAGGAACTGCAAATCCTAGTGTATTATGGCTGACAATGTGTGCATCTACCAACTAATTGAGTCTGTCTAAAGTCATCTTGCACAAAATGCTGGTAGACAGCATATGTGGCAGGTGGGGAATCATGGTTACTCCCTGTATAATGCACAGACACACTGCATATAATACCCCGTGAATTGCACACTACCTGGTTATTGCTGGGAGAAGACTGCCCTTCCATTTGGCTTATTGGACACCATGGGGTCTTGATGACAATATGGATGCAATCAATGTACCACAGACCTCAGGGAAACAGTGTATACTGAAAATGCCCACATAGCTACTGTTTTTTTCTCTGCTGTCCAGGCAAATCAAGCTTGCTTTTCCATATGTTGCAACATCATGTTAAGGAAATAATGTAGGATCCAACAGACTGATGCTGGAAAAAACAAAACTAACAGGTTTTCTGTTGAACTGTGAAAGGTGTACTTTTACTTCAGAAATCTGTGTTCACTTGGACAGGTAATCCTTTAATCTCCCATGACCTCATGTGTGGGCAGCACATGCCTACTAAATCCCATATGGTGTCTCAGTAGCAGTTGATAATAGGGTCATAGGTGTGTACTAGGCTAATGGTCCTGGAGCCTTTACAAGCCTAGCCCATAGGAGTGCCCTGGCATTGTGCTGCCTGATGTTAGTTCCCAGTGCCTCTATCAAGTAGAGCCACTGAAGTGATCCCCGGGATGAACTTTCTATTTCCCATCCACTCATCAAGATTTCTCTTGAAGATGGCCAGTGAGGTACTCTGTTTGACATGTATGGGAAGTCTATTCCAGAGCATGGGCAGTCTCTGGGTTATAAACCTGTCCCTCCAGCATGTTCTGTTGATTGTGGTAATGAGGTTGAGGTTTCTGGGGTGTATGGTGTGGAGGAAATAACTCCTGAGTGGGGAATGGCATCAAAGGCCTTGGCCTGATCGAGGTAGGCTGTATAAACTGCCTTGCCCTCATCCACAGCTCTGGTGACTGACTCAAAGAAGTAACCAGGTTGAGCAGACATGATTTACCTTTCACAAAACCAAATTGCGTGGGATCTAGAGTTTGGAGAGTCCCTATGTTGTTGTTGTTATTTGTCGTTCGGCTTTTCCCTAGTAAGGGGTCACCACAGCAGAACTTCGGTCCGCTAATGATTGGCAGTAGATTTTTACGAAACACCGAGGTGCCAGCACGATGCCCAACCTTCAACGAAGGCACGCCCAGTTACGCATGCATGTTTTTCGAACGCTACCCAACCGCGGAGAGGACATGCAGACTACACACAGAAGGCGCTCCCAAGCTACACAGAGAATTGAATGGGAGAACCTCTTGCTGTGAGGTAACAATGCTACTGCCGTACCACTGCGGCAATTAGTTTGGAGACTCCCTATATCCTTGTTAATTAGGTCCATGACGATGTGCTCCAAAGCCTTACATATCGGACTCATCAGGCTAATGGGGCGATAATTCCCAGGGTCTGTAGTCACTCCCCCTTTATGGACTGTAGCAGTGCACCATTTGGTAGGGACAAAGCCTGAGGTATGGCTGTGATTGAACAAGGCACACAGATGTGGAGCCAGTTCACTTTGTAGTTCATGTAGAACACATCCAGGGATATTGTCGGGTCCCATGGAAGCTGTATTCTTGGCCTTGAACAATGCAGCTTTAACCTGTGCTGCAGTAATGCTGGGTGCCTGGCATTCCTCCGGTATTGTGATTGGTCCTTTAGGGTGGGAGAGAGGGGTAAAGTTGGCAATGAATCTGTCGGCCAGTATGTTGGAAATATCTGTTGGCTCAGTAAAGGAGGTACCATTGTGCAGTAACTCAGAGCAAACCTGGGTATTGCCGTGAAGATTACTGATACAACTAAAGAAGGCTGTGTGGTTGTTTTTAGTGTCTGCCACAATTCTGCCTTCAAAGCCGGCTTTAGAGGTTTTGATGAGGGATTTCAATTTTTTTGTTGAGGCTAATGAGGGAGTTTTTCCAGTCTTGCATCTTCACCTTTTTCTGCAACAGTTTCTTCCTTCTGTTGTAGAGTTTATTATTGGCATGGGACCACCAGATTGGCTTCCTTTTTTTTTGGAGGAGAGCATCTTGGTTTTGTTGGGATGACTCATTCCATGTACTTATGTACATGTTCGTACAGTGCACTGGTGTATGATTCTGCAGTCATGCATCTATTTTCATTGACATGGGTGCCGTGAAGTTAGCCACCTCTGTTTTTAGGAGCCCAAACTCAGCTTTGGAGAAGTTTTTCACGGTGGTTACCTTTGCAGGAGGTGTGGGTGAGATGTGGATTTCCATGGTGATTTGTTTGTGGTCGGATCTAAACAGGGAGGAATTGACTACTGGTGTACAGCAACAGTTGCCCAAGTTAGCAATAACCGGGTCAAGGATGTGCTTCCTCTACTGGGGGTAAGAATGAGCTGGTCCAGGGCATTTGAATTGATGAATTTCAGGAAGTGTTGGGCCAGTGTATTGTTGCATGAATAGTTTTCCCAGTTGATGGAGGGGTAGTTGAAATCACCTAGTATGAGAGTGTTGGGTTGGACCCTAATAGTTTCCAGGGTGCTTAGGAACGTGAAATGAGAGTCTTGGGACATGGTTGGGGACCTATATCAGGCTATGACCTGAATCGCCGTCTTACACAATGTTAGTTGTACCTGAAGTATCTCAGATGCATTATGCTGGGCTACTAGTCTGGAGGTGTGCATATCCTTTATGAATATAGAGACACCACCAGCTTTTTACCTTTGGTCCATGTTCTGTGGCCGAAAGGTGTGGAATGAGTTATAGCCTGGTAGCGCAGGGGTGCTTTCTGCTGCTTTAAACAATATTTCCGTTACAGCATAAATGTCGATGTTCTCCATTTTGAGGAGTGCTTCGAGCAAGTACATCTTGAGACTTAGACTTCTAGCATTGAGCAGCATGACTCTCAGATTACATTTATTTACAGCTGTTATGGTGGTAATTTGGTCTTTGGAACATCGCCTAAAAAGGCAATACAGGGATGGCAAGAGCCTTAGCCAGTATCCGGAAACCCAGGGGTGACAGATGCAGGCCATCTCTGGCAAAGTAATGAAGTCTGTCAATCATGCCATCCCAAGCAGACAGATACTGGATCCCCTTAGAATGACAACAGAAACTTAGCCAATTGTTGAAGTCAATCATTTTCTGCTTGTACTGCGGTATAATTCTGGGCGTGGATAGGATGCTGCTCAGGGCTAGGGTCATACTTGCCTGGGCCACATAATCTGAGAGCTCCTCCATGTCTCTTTTCATGTAGTCCAGGGAGGTGCATCTGAGGTCATTCACACCCACATGGACATTGACAAAGTCATAACTGTACTTGTTGTGGAGTGACCTGAGTGCGTGTGTTATGCGTCGGATTCTGGCACCTGATAAAATAGCTGACTGTAACCTTCTCCTTATTCAACCTAGTGAGTGGGACGTCAGTGTGCCTCACTATCGAGTCACCTATATTGGTCAAGCTGTTTTGCCTTAGGGACTTAGGTTGAGGAGCACATTGTGCAGCTGAGCTGTGTGTCTTGTGGTTTGTGCTATGTTGTGGTGGTCGAGTGCATTTCTGCCTTGGATGTCTCTGCTGTTTGGGTAGATTTCTGTTGACAGCCTCCGTGAAGGTGGGTGTGTGGTTTGTGTTTTTATGTGAGAGCTGTGATGGTGGGTGTTCTGGAGGGCTATGTGTTGTATGTGGTGTGGTGCAGATGTTGACCTTCTCCTCTTGACCAGCTATTCTGGCTAGAGAGTGCTGGCTTCCAATTTGGATATGTAAGTGCATCTCTCACAAGTCTGAGTGTTGGGAGGTAAGAGGAGAGGGTTGTCTGTGTACATGAGGCAGTTAATACACCGCCTCAGAATGCCCAAGTTGACCAGGTTAATAGGAGAAAGTACAGGGAACTGATCTTTAGACATGCCAGGAGGGATGGTCATTATTACTAAGTACTGGAGCTGTTTCTTTATATATTCCTTATACAGGAAAAATGCCACTCAAGGTGTCTGAGTCTGTACAGAGCACTGCCAAACACTTGCGGGGAAACTAATACACATACCCTGAAAATTTAAGGATGAAGTATTTAGGCAGATATTCTGAAGTTAGGAAGAAATCAATCAGTACTTACTGAAAATAAAGAATTCGCTTGTCAAGAATGATGAAAAGAGGGGAGTCACATGAATGGCTACTACTGCTAGTGTCAGCACAGCTTTACTCTGTTGGGATACAATACTCCTTTGCTTCTTCTCTCACCAGAAGTAAAATGTTAGCACCAATCCCAAGAAGAGAAGCAGGCCACGGCCTTGTCATGGAGACATTTCTAGATTAGCAGCTGGCAGACTGTTGGATATATACTTAGGCCAGATACCAACAAGAGCAGAAGCACATGATAGCAATGGTGCTGACCACATAAAAAAATCCCACCATTATTGAAGCACAGTAATAGTGACGACATTGAAGCATATTTTGTTGTTTTTGTGATGTATTTTGTACAGAAGAATTGATTCAATCCGAATGGGCCGACATTTTGTCTTCACAACAGAAAGGGGAAGCACTTACAGCCTCTGTGGCAAAGAAAGTGCTACCAAAAACTAAAAAGAGTATTTCTAGCTAAGCCTGGTATGTCTTCCAAAACCACGACCTAAAATGTTATAACTAGACCTTTATCACCAGTAAAATAGGAAAAGTTCAAATGTCTGATATAAAAGATATGGAGTCCCAGGGGTTCCACCTGTGTCTGTCTTGGACAGGGGCAATAGATGCCGATCGTGGAAACAGGAGTAACTTAGCTAGGCAAGTAAGGGCCCCATGGCCATTAGCGTAGTAACTCCTCAGTATGGAGAACATCGACATCTGTGCAGTAAGAGAAACCCGGTTTAAGGAACCTAGAGCACCCCAGCACTACTAGGCTATAACTCATACCATACCTTTCAGCCACAGAACCAGGATCGAAACACAAAAGGCGGGGGTGTATCTATATTCATCAAGGATACCCACACCTCCAGGTTATTGGCGCAGCACAATGCATCAGAGATCATCCATGTGCAACTAACAATGGTCAAAACTGCAACACAAATTGCAGCTTGCTACAGATCACTCACCATGACCCAGGACCCCCATTCCACATTTCTGGAGACACTGGGAAATATGAAGGTCCTACCAAACACCCTAATACCGGGTGATTTCAATTACCCAAACATATACTGGGAGAACTACTCAAGTACTAACTCCCTTGCCCAACACTTCCTAGAATTTATAAACTCGAATGCCCTGGATCAACTGGTCAACACCCCCACCAGAGGGAACAACATATTGGACCTGGTCACACCAACATGGGCGACCGGTGTTCCACACCGGAGATCAACCCCTCGCTGGTTAGATCAGACCATAGACTAATCACTCTGGATATCCACGTTCTCCCCCCACCCCCAATCAAGGAAACCACTGTGAAAAACATTTCAAAAGCAAACTTCACATTACTTAAGACCGATGTGGAAAGGTTCACAGCCCCCATGCTAAAGGACAATGCTGTCCAAGCTGCTGAAACCTTTACAAACGCACTTTATGAGCATCTGCAGGAATGCATGGATCATGTTATCCCAAGTAAAACCAAGACTCACTCCTCCAAGAAAAGGAAACCAGCCTGGTGGATCCCTGCCATAAACAAGCTATACAACAGAAGGACCAAACTAGTACAGAAAACAGTAAAATCCCAAGAAGGAAAGACATCCCTGATCAGTATCAGCAAGAAACTACAATCCCTCAATAAATCATCCAAGGCTAGTTTCAAAAGAAAAATTGCCAATGACTCCAAAGATAAACACAAAGCGTTCTTTAGCTATGTCAAGAACCTAAGCGGAAACTCTCAGATCTGCTCTGAGTTAGTGCAGAATAGCACAAAATACACTGAACCGACTGATATTGCCAACATTCTGGCAGACAGGTTTAGTGCAAACTTCACCCCCTCTCACCCCCTAAAGGGCCCATAACCATACCAGAAGAATGTAAGGCCCCGTCAATCACTGACACACAGGTTAAAACAGCCCTGTCAAAAGCCTAAAACACAGCTTCAATGGGACCGGACGGTGTCCCAGGCTGTGTCTTAAAAGAGCTCCAAAATGAACTAACCCCTCACCTAAACACAGTGTTCAAACTCAGCCTCTCTACAGGCTACGTACCCACAGAGTGGTGCACAGCAACAGTTATCCCACTCCACAAAGGGGGAGCCACAACGGACCCCGGGAAATATCGCCCTATAAGCCTGACTAGCCTGGTCTGCAAGGCTATGGAGCGCATCATCATGGAACTCATTAACAGAGACATTGGGAACCTCCAAACCTTGGACCCTACCCAGTTTGACTATAAGGGCAGATCATGCCTCCTAAACCTGGTGGACTTCTTTGAGATAGTTACCAAGACATTAGACAAGGCTTTTGACACCATTCCCCATTCTAGTATTATAGACAAGCTCACCAGCTTGAACATAACCCCTACGTCATGAGATGGGTTGCCAAATGGCTCATGGATAGAACCCACATGGTGAGAGTTGCAGGCTCTACATCTGACTCTAAACCAGTTACAAGTGGCGTCCCCCAGGGCTCAGTCTTAGGACCCCTTCGGTTCAGTATATACTTCTCAGAGGTGCAGGCAAGCATAGGAGGACGTTCGCAGACGACTGCAAACTAGGGGCCATAATTGATTCTCCAGCTAATACAGACACCTTCCAGAAGGGCCTCACTGAGACGGATACCTGGTGTCAAAATCATGGCCTCAAGCTAAATGCCAAAAAGTGCATAGTCATCCCCTTTGGAAAAAATAAAGTACCCATGAACTACCACATAGGTGATAGTCCCCTAAATACAGAAAATGTAATAAGGGATCTGGGGACCCAAGTAGATAGTAATCTCTCCTTTGATAATCATATTGCCAAGGTGGTTAGAAAATTCTTCTATGTGGCCCACCTAATCACAAAAGGGTTTGCATCTAGAACAAAAGAGGTTATTGTGCTTCTTTACTCATCACTCATTAGACCCATTATAGAATACATCGACCCATTTGGGATGTATCTTACAAGACACCTGCAACAGCTGGAAAGACCACAAAAGTACCTCACCAAGAGGATTACTGGCCTCAAACAGATGCCCTATGCAGCCTGACTCAAAAGAAACTCCAGCTGTACTCGGTTGCATACCGCTTACTTAGAGGTGATCTCTGCCTGACATACAAGGCCATGTCTAACCCAGAATTGATGGACATGCTCCACCTAAAAAAAAGAAATCCCGGAGAGCCACACGCTCTAGAGATATAAACCTCACCACAACAATAAATAGGACATGCTGGAGGGATAGATTCCTGTCCCAGAGACTCCTCATGCTTTGGAACAGGATTCCAATATACATCAGGCAGAGCCCCTCACTAATATTCTTCAAGAGAAACCTTGATGGGTGGATGGGAAACAGAAAATTTACCCCAGGGATCACTGCAGTGGCTCTGCTTGGCAGTGGCGCAGGGAACTAATGGCTCTGCTGGACAGAGGCTCAAGGAACTAATCTAAGGGGGTGGCGAAAGCCAACACATTCTGGCTAGGCTTACAAATGCCCTTTGGCAGATAGCCTAGTACTTACCTATGAACTTCCTCTGATCCTATGATACATGCACTTCACTGAGGAATGTGCAATCATCGGGCTTTAGACCCACAATATCAGACTGTTACGACCAACAGTGTATTTTGGAGTTTTCACCCTTTTTATCTAGTGTAGTATAGTGTAGTTTCATTGAAGGTTGTGCGTCAGGCCTGGCAAGTCGGCACGTAAAAATCTACTGCCAATCATTAGCGCACCGGAGTTCTGCTGTGGTGACCCCTAACCGGGAAAAGCCGAAAGACACACACACACAGTATAGTGTAGTTTGACCATGGAGTTGATATATAAATGTTAGCAGGGGTGGTACCACATGGAGGGTATAGGGAGACTTTGCGTTTTTTTAAATATTTTTCTAGTTATGCTTTTCTGAATTTAAGAGTTGGAAAAAGCACAACTCAGCTGAAAGTAAGGAAACCATTTTAAATTTATGGATTGAATAAGAGGTATACTGTAAAAGCAAAATGAAACATTTTACCTACTCCCAAGCAATTCATGTAAATGTGTTTTTCAAAGCGAGCTTAACAGCACTGATAAATTGACTGTGCCAACTGAAAACTTATTAGGTAATAAAGTACTCTTTAGAACTCAGCACCCCGAGCCACTAACTAAAAATGTGCAGATGTCCATGAACGGCCAGAAATTGTCAGCAAATGAAATTGTATGTTTCACACATAGGAAGAGGAGGCACATTGCTAAAAACTGTTTAGTTACTAATGCTGTAACTAACAAAAACTGGATTTTTTAACCAACCTGTTAGAAACTAAAAGTGAAATGTGCCTTTCACAAATGTAACTTTTAACCAACATTCTGATAAAGAAATTGCACCAATGGAGGATGTTGAAACAACTGCTAGAACAGCATAACCACCATATTAACTGTGTCACTACCAAGACATCCAAATGAACAATATTGGTTAATGAGAAAGAAATGAAGAGATTACTAAATTGTGAGAACTTTCTCAAGTTTATTAAGGAGTCATGCCTGCAGATAAATACACACACACACACACACACACACACACACACACACACACACACACACACACACACACAAATGTAAATCATATCACAAGAGAAAAGTGAAAGTAATACATATTCATGGAGTAAAACAATATTATCTTATAACTCATGTAAAATTCAGACACTGCTGGTTAAAGTATGGTATCCTGTGGCTTTACTTCCTAATTTAGCACATGATGTTTTAGCACATTGAGATTTAGCCAAGTTCAAGGCACTGTGGAAAGTATCATTGGGAAGGGAGCAGAGTTAGACACCCTGTGACCCGAATATACCACAAGTAAATGTGGGAGAGGGGGTGGGAACAAACTCTCAACTGTCCCTGTTTTGGAGGAACTCATCCCTATCTTCACACTTAATTTTCCTCTGAACATGATGTACATACTTTTGGAGTTATGCTCCTATTTTCAGTCTTAATTTACCCCTTTACACAATTCTATGAAACTCTCTCATCACAGAGAATTTCTGAAGCAGTCTAGTATACAGAAATACTGCACTACATGATCAGCATTATTTTAAAGAAGGACTGCATACACCACACAGCTCCCTTTTTCAGTAGCAAAAATAAAAGACCTTATGTGGTA
Organism: Protopterus annectens; assembly: GCF_019279795.1. NCBI lineage: Eukaryota > Metazoa > Chordata > Ceratodontiformes > Protopteridae > Protopterus > Protopterus annectens. Next base: position 772,902,727 of record NC_056746.1, on the reverse strand, counting down.
GAATTTTGCAATACAGTTCATAAAAGTCTAAGGATTTTACAATGCCTTTTTCATAATGTGCTTATATTTTTGCATAATATTTTGTTACTCTCTTGTAAAGTGTTTCTAAGTAGTATTCCATGCACATAATGGAAGTAGGAAGAGTTGTGCTACTTTGTATTCAACGTTTATGCCAATTACATGCCCAGATTTTTGGATTGATGTACCTATGTTTCAAGGGCCTTTGTATCTGTTTTCAGTGTCAGCAGTTTGAAAGGTATAAGCAGCAGCAGCTTACATAATATTAACAGCACAAAGTTCTGTACATAACACTAGTCAAAAACAGAGAAGGGCAACTACCTAACATACTGTTAAAGATATACACACCTTACAAAGAAAAAGAAATATGTAATGAACCTATAAAATTAACTAAAATCAAAGCTTTGGCTAAAAAGAATCAAAAAACCTGTGTGTTATCAGAAAGTGTTCACTGTGTTGACAGAAAACTCCAACTGTTAAGTTAAGCAAAGAAGTCAATGCTAAAGTGAAAGGGAAGAACTCTTAATGTGTGACACAGAGACTTGTCAAAAGATTACATTCATTAACGTAATTAAGGATATCTGTGTAGAGAGTGAGAATGAGAGACCATCAGGGGCGGCTCATGCTGTAGGACTGCAGGACTGCAGCCCTCCCACCTAGAAAACAAAAAAGTAAAAAGTAAAGAAACACGAAAACAAAGTACAGAAAACATGTTTACGATCGCTGCAATTCCCAGAAGTACTCCACGCATGCACATGAACACTCTCAGACTGCTTTCTCAGCAGTCTAGATAGGGGGAAAGGCATCTCTGCCCTGCAGATGCCCAGCAGTCTGTACGGTGGTGACATCGCAGAATGGAGGCACTCCAGACTGCAACAGCAGGCTGGATGAATCAAGGTGCATTCAACTAGAATGAGGTGTACTGTGACCAATCGCGCTGCAGCTAACACACAGGACTTCAGTAGCACAGGCTCAATGGATGTGTTTGGATATCGTAGAGGACTGGTGGTTCACTGGATGTGTTATGCTCGGGCTCATTGGCAGAGATGCAGGTGAGCTTCTACTGTGCATGTATGTGTGAAATGCTATATACTGGTAGCTAGAGAGAACTCATGGTGGTGTGGTAGGGAATACCTCAGGCTTGAACCCTGTACCTTGTATGCAGGTGGCAAGGGCCTGAATTCCCTACCCACCACCATTTTTAAAAGTTTGCAGATTTTTGCCTCATATTTGTTCTGTTCTGTTCCTCATAAAATCTGTGGTTTCTATATTTTTGTTGGTCAGTCAGTGGTGCAGGGGTAGCATTGTTGCCTGATAGTTACAGCTTCTCTGGTTTGATTCTTGGCTGGGGTACTTTCTGTGTGAAGTCTGCATGTCCTCCCATCTTAGTACAGATTCTTGCCTCATATTTGTTCTGTTCCTCTTAAAATCTGTGGTTTCTGTTTTTGTTTCTGTACAGAGTCAGTGGTGTAGTACTAGCATTGTTGCCTGACAGCTACAACTTCTTTGGTTTGATTCTTGGCTGGGATGCCTTCTCTGTGGAGTCAGCATGTCTTTTCATCTTACAAAGACATGTGTCTGGAGTGTTTCTCCCTGGGCCTGTGCTGAAAATTGGCTTTTGTTCCAAGTCGGACTTTCCTGGTTAACAAATGTTAAATAAAAACGACAGGCATTTGAATTTCAGACTTCATATTCTTCAGAAAGTACATGGTAACATAAAACCTTTTATTCTAGAAATTTTCTAAGTTTATAAGATGGATATTGGAAATGTGTCCCTATTTTTTGGACTGTATTCCCCCAATATTGGCTTCGTCCAGGTTTTTTGTGCTAAGGTTGAAATGTATGGTGAGAACTGAATTCACTAAATGGTAGCCATTTAAGTTTCAATCTTCTTCTTTTTCACAAAACAGCTGATGTGGCATAGTGGTATATTGCTCTGACTGTTTTGCACAGGATCCTGGGTTCCAGACTTGGCAGTGATATGTCTGGTGGTAGCACGGCATTGTATTCTAGCAACTTTCCAACATTATACAAGCAATGTTTAAAATGTGTTCCTGATTTTTGGGCTTTTGTCTCCCACCCCCCTCCCACCCAGTGCAGTGATATGCTTATGGACTTGTATGTGGATACATTTTAGACATCTGTATACATTCCCCCCCCCCCCCGTGGTATTCCTGCAGAATCCAGTATATGTTATGTATATTATCTATATAATTCATTGTGTTTGCTTAGGAACATGAGCTCTATGGGTAGCGGCACATCATCTTTGCTAGATTTGTTTAAGATTGCATTATTTATATAGGTATACTATCTGATTATTATTCATTTATGGACAGTCTATTTAGTTACGCAGCTTGAGTTGTAAATGACAGCGCCCCTAAAATTTCTTATGGCAAAATTTCTTAAGGCAAAATTTTTATGGTTGATTTTTTATATAATTAAACAAATGTGTTTTAGATGCATGAGTAAGATGGGATGCAGCATGCAATGCTTGTTGATAACATTTGAATAAGCATTCCATAAACTTTTTTACCATGGTATTACATTTTTAAAAGTTTAATATACAGGATTTTCCTATTTTTATTGTTCTTAGTACCTTTAATAGTTTTGCATGTACGTATTTTGTACACAATAGGCATTTAAAATTTCAGCGCTACCACTTTATTTTATTTAAACTATTCCTTAACAGGAAATGACATCATTTTTTCAAATGGAAAGTGTATTTATGTACCTTGTTTGCATAGCATTTTCAATGGCCTGAGGAAGACTATTGTTGAAAGCGCTCGCCTTTTTATGTTAATTAAAGTTTATTCCGCCTAACGCTTGGTTGTCCTTGATTTTGGAACTTTGTTACAAGCTATTGTTAGACGGAGGTAAGCAGCTGTTTTTACCTGTGCTGCTTTTTCTGTTTGAAACTGCTACTTCGGTCTAGTGGTGTTGAAAGAACTATTTCAGAGTGGTGAATCTCCAGGTTTGAAGAATTACGCACCTGCCATTTGGATTTTTTCCAGTTGGATTTATTTAGCTGAGCACTTTTGATGGTCAACTCTATATACAACGGGATGGCGTAGCTATGGGCACTTCTTGTGCCAATAGTTATGCCAACCTAGTTATGGCAGAATGGGAATATACACATTTGTTTCAGATGAGTAAATTCAAAGAACACGTTCTGTTTTATACACGTTTTGTAGATGACCTTTTCCTTATTTGGGAAACAGATGAGAATTTACTCGCAGAACTTTTGGACGAGATGAATACAGTCACTGATTATTTAAAATTTACAATGGCTAAATCCAGAGAAAAAATCTCATATCTGGATGTATTTGTGGAAAAGTTACGCAAAGTTTTTTTAAATACAGAAGTGTTCAGAAAAAGCTGCTATAGGAACACTCATTTACATAGGAGCAGTATGCATCCTGAACATATTTTTCACAATATTATTAAGGGTCAGGCTATAAGGGCATCCCGTTTACATTCTAATGACACTGATTTTAAAAATGAAATTAATCAGTTAAAACTGAAGTTTTTGGATCGTTCGTATAGTATGACCGAAACAGATGCAGGCATGTCAGAAATTGATGAGTTAAGAACAGGTAGAGCCATGCCATATTTTGGAGAATGCAGTAATAATTCTGCATTTAAAGCTATGAGTATTTATGATGTTAACAGTATTAGAGTACCCATTTACTACATACAAGATGTGAAAAAAAATTAGAGATATTTATAATAAACATTGGGAAATATTGTTAACAGATCCTAGAATTTCTAACATCATTGATGATCATCCCAAGTTTATATATAAAAATAAACCTAACTTACATAGGATGTTGTGTGGCCCCAGTAGAGTGGACAGGTCAACATCAGGAGTAGAAGATTTTACTAAGAAATGTCAGAAATGTAAGTACTGTGAATACATTAATGAAACTAATATGTTTACACATCCCATAGTTCACAGCAGTACACGTTTCAAGTAAATGCTACCTGTGACACCATGCATGTGATCTATTTGTCCACATGCACACGATGCACTGCGTTCTATGTAGGCAAAATGGATCGGAAGCTTAGGGATAGAATCAGGGAACACTTGTATAAGATCAGGACAGGATCCAATAACAATGCACTATCTAAACATGTCAGTAATACTTCTAATGAACATTGCTTCAAGTTCCAAGTAATACAGGTTAATCCTATTACTGTTCGGTGTGGTGACATCTGTAACAGAACAGAAATGAAAGAAGTTGATTGGATTACTAGACTTAGAGCTGACTGCCACCCAGGCCTGAATGATAGAGTGTCTATCAAGCCTAAGCTTAAGGCAAGGAAGTTACGTTCCTGCCGTTGATTATTTTTGCAGTGATATGCTTATGGACTTGTATGTGGATACATTTTAGACATCTGTATACATTCCCCCCCCCCCGTGGTATTCCTGCAGAATCCAGTATATGTTATGTATATTATCTATATAATTCATTGTGTTTGCTTAGGAACATGAGCTCTATGGGTAGCGGCACATCATCTTTGCTAGATTTGTTTAAGATTGCATTATTTATATAGGTACATTATCTGGTTATTATTCATTTATGGACAGTCTATTTAGTTATGCAGCTTGAGTTGTAAATGACAGCGCCCCTAAAATTTCTTATGGCAAAATTTTTATGGTTGATTTTTTATATAACTAAACAAATGTGTTTTAGATGCATGAGTAAGATGGGATGCAGCATGCAATGCTTGTTGATAACATTTGAATAAGCATTCCATAAACTTTTTTACCATGGTATTACATTTTTAAAAGTTTAATATACAGGATTTTCCTATTTTTATTGTTTTTAGTACCTTTAATAGTTTTGCATGTATGTATTTTGTACACAACAGGCATTTAAAATTTCAGCGCTACCACTTTATTTTATTTAAACTATTCCTTAACAGGAAATGACATAATTTTTCAAATGGAAAGTGTATTTATGTACCTTGTTTGCATAGCATTTTCAATGGCCTGAGGAAGACTATTGTTGAAAGCACTCACCTTTTTATGTTAATTAAAGTTTATTCCGCCTAACGCTTGGTTGTCCTTGATTTTGGAACTTTGTTATAAGCTATTGTTAGACGGAGGTAAGCAGCTGTTTTTACCCGTGCTGCTTTTTCTGTTTGAAACTGCTACTTCTGTCTAGTGGTGTTGAAAGAACTATTTCAGAGTGGTGAATCTCCAGGTTTGAAGAATTACGCACCTGCCATTTGGATTTTTTCCAGTTGGATTTATTTAGCTGAGTACTATTGCAGAGCACTAATGTTTAAAATGTGTTCCTGATTTTTGGGCTTTTGTCTCCCACCCCCCTCCCACCCCAATAAATGTTGGCTTCCAGATTTCTTGTGCTGCAAAGTTCAGAGATACAGCTAAGTGTTGAGTAGATTTTACAAGGAGCTGAGAGCTGGAGGGGAACAAAAGATTAGTGCTGCTTATGCCAAGTCTGCTTGTATTGTTAATAGCATGACAGGTAGTGTACTTGCTTTTGATGCAGAAGGCTGTGGGTTTTACTCTCACAGTAGTTAGATACATTGCTGATAGTGTAGTGTGTTGTAAAGGTGGGTGGATGCTGCAGTCCTTTTTGGCGAAGATACCTGTTATCAGTTTGCCATCCATTCCCTATTTCAATATTGCTAGCTTATCATTTTTTAATGCAACATAAGCAATTTATTCCTCAAGGGCAACAGGCACTTTATTTTGTAGATGAAACAATGAAATATATAAAGTTGTTTGCTAGCAGCAACCTCTTCATTAGTTACAGATTTCTTTAATGTGGAATTATTTAGATGACTTTCACTACTTCAGAGATTGTGCATATTTACTGATATTGGTGGACTGTAGAAGTCTGAGTAGACTTTTATGATAGAAATGTTCTGAATTGGGCAGTTTTGTCATTATTAGTGCATGCATTTTTGTTTCATTGTTTACTGGAAAAATGTTCAAAACAATAAATTTAAAACACCCTCTAACAACTGTACTGTATTGTGCAAGGAATATAATTTAATACAATCAGGAATGTGTATCAAAGAGGACGTGTATGTTGCATGTGCAAGGGGCCTATGATTTAAAAACAGCCCAAAGTTAATCTTTATCTGCCACTGGCAAAATGTTTTTTCTTCGAATGTGGGTTTCAATGCTGTTTCAATGAATGTGAGTTTCAAGGGCAGAGAAGTTTTAATGCCACGTCTATTTTCATTGTGCATTGCTTTGTTTAGCGGATATTTATTAGTTTTTGTGCTGTAAAATGCAATATAAAACTTTCAAATTAAATCCAAATCATTGCAGAAGTAAAGCAGTATGCACATTAGTGTTTATGGTAAATGGGGCGAAATAACCAAGGAATGGGGCACTAGAATGGCTGCAGGGGAGAGTCTCCATTCGATCATGATTTTGTGAGGGGGGAAGGTTAGGAAACTTAAGACAGCCCCTGCTAAACTATACCTCTCAGCTGTCCAGATATTTGCAGAATTAATAGATTGTTGTTTCTTATTTTTGGTTTGTACATCATAAAATTTGTGGTTTTCTGGCAAATCATTTAGGAATGAAGTCACTAAATAATAACAGACATTAGGTTTCAGATGTCATAACCTTCAGAAAAATGCATGCTAAAGCAAGACCTGTTATTTTATCAACTGTCTGTTATTCTATCAACTGTCTTAAGTTTATACAAGAGCAATTTTTAGTACTATGTGTATGTTCCCCCAATATATTTGGCCTTGTCCATATTTCCTGCATTAAGAGGTTGAGAGGTACGTGCAAATACATCGCTTTATAGAATTAGGAATATCCAAATCTCTCAACTGTCCCCAATTTGGGCTCAAAATGTTGCTCTCCTCCAAATAATCCCTCTGCAAAATAGCAGTTTTGGAAGAAAATGTGGAGGGTTTACAATTATAAATAACTGTAATGATCAGAGTTATAGATTACTTTTATTTCAGAAATGCATGTAGATTCTCTAATTTTGTAAGCTGCTCAAGTTAACAGTACTAATATTAAAAAGGTGTCCCTTCTTTGACAGGTTCCCAGCTGTATTGTGTGGCAATTTTATATTTTTGCATTACATTTTTGGTCTATTTTTCATAAAATTGTGGTTTTCTGTCAAATTAGTGGCAAATCATTAAAGACTGAAGTTAGAAAATAATGGCAGACATTTGAGTTTCAGATTTCATACCCTTCAGAAAATTCATACTAATGCAAAACCTACTACTATTCTATTATTTTTCTAAGTTTATAAGAGCAATATTTAAAAATTGTCCTTATTTTTGGGCCTGTGTCCCACTTCTATGTATGGCTTTGTCCAGATTTCTTGCTCTGAGGTTGAGAGGTATGAGTGTCAGAGCCATCACCATCAGCCAGAGACATTTCAAATTGTGACATACTTGTTGCACCCCTCGCCCCCATGTAGTGACTTGATGTGTCCAAGCAAGGCAAGGAGCAGTTATTCAGAAAATGCATGCTGTCACAGTGCCCTGTTGCTCTGTGTTTAGGTAGCAATGCTTTAATGACCATCAGTTAAGCTTGTTGTAGATTGTAAGATGCAAGTAAGTTTTAATAAGCATACTGTTAAAGAATTACCAATATTGAAAGCCTTTTTTGTTGCCATGCAGAGAATATTTACATAACTAGATAATGTATAAGCTTTGGGTAATGAAATGCATATGACAGTATTTGTAATAAAGGACAGGATTACAGTATTTTCAGAAGCTCATTACATTTTGTTGGAGACTTGCAGTCATCTTTACAGGCTTTACCCATAAACTAAACAGACTGCTAATCTATTATGTGTGGTCCATAACTTGTGCAGTGATCCTTTAAGCAATTTATCTTGAGCTTGTTTCTTGTTTGCTGTTTATTTTTTACTTTGATCATGTCTTCCCCATGAAACAAGTAGATAGTTGTTGTCAGGCAGCAGGTCTTTTTTGGATAAGAAACATTTTTACAAGTGGGGGTATCACAGATTGCTACTTTCAGCATGTTACTTGGTCATTTTATAAAGCTGAATATAAATTATAATTGGAACTGCACTGCAAGGAGAAGTGTTTTGACTTGAGTGCTGCTTGTTTTTTATTTTTGATTTTGACTGGCATTCCAGTAATGTATTTAAAAAGTAATTTATTTTTTCATGCCTCACAACCTTTGTGTTTCCATCTAGATATTAAATAAACTGTCATGTAGCCAATGCATTGAAATATTTTTTCTACTACACTTCATTTTGTCTTGATTGGACTCTCATAATGATGGTTTGGCACCTAGGGCAGCATATTTAAAGTTCCAGTTGTTGTGGTTTTGAGCAAAGCCCCACCCCTTTCTAGTTGGCCCCACCCCTTCCCATTTGCCCTACCCATTCAGCAGTCTTCAGCAGCCCCCTTTTAATTTGAAGTTACCAGCCGCCACTGGAGACCACAGAAATAAATTCACTAAGACTTCCAAGATGGTTGCACACTGATCAACAGTTTAATTTCAGCTCTCCCAATGTGAAAAAAGAAGCTGAGAGACGAGGGCCAGTTTTAGTAAATTCAGTCACTGGCTAAAAAGTACAATGTCTAGATGCCAGCAAAGAAGAAACTTACAGCCTGAAAGAAAATCAACTAGAATAGGTAAGGAGAAAACTGGGAAGAACCCTGCAGCTGTTCTGAAAAAAAGAAAAAAAAAACAGCTCAAGCTCCTGCTTTGATGCAAGATATGGTTTCCAATAATCTACAGAAAAAAATAAATCAATAATGTGCTTAGAGTTGATTAAAATAAATGAAACATTGAAGGAGTACATCAACTCAAACAAAAAAGGCCTGAAAAATGGAAGAAGCTTTAAAACGCTATTCAGATGAACTGATAAAAATGCAAATATCAGAGGCTGAAATGAAGAAAAGGTTGGCTGAGTATGAGACTGCTGAAGAAGAGCTATTTCAAAATTGGTAGTATTAGAGGCCAGAGCATGGTGAGAAACCTGAAATTTATTGCTCTTTCAAAGAAACTGGAAGGAACAAAAAGACTGTCATATATAATAGGTGAAAACTTCTTATCATAACGGCTAGTGTATCCAGATTATTTAGGAATGTGAATGGCCTCACAGGTATGAAAAAATGGAAAGAGTATTGAATCATATTAAGAAATGCAACGTGCCCATAGCAATACTACAGAAGACACACTTGGAAAGAAGTGAGCATATGAATGTTATAAAGAAAGGATTTCAGGAGAGATAGTCAGCAGAGTATCAGAGACAAAGGAAGAGGGGGGTACTTACACTAATTGCTAGAGGAGATCCAATAGTGACAAAATAATCAAACACAAGATAATGGTACATTTGTGATACTAAGGGGTTACTGGCAAAAGAGAAGGATTATGCTGGCATGTACTTATATTCCACCTATAACCACTATTATTGAGCTGAAGAGATTTTTGAGGGAAATAATCAGCTTTCATCAGGAAATATTACTTATAGCTGGGGACTGGAATTTAATTTGTCACAGGATGCATCTGGGAGATCTACAATGGGAAAATATAACAAATGAGGCTAGATTTCTGAAGAAATGTATAAAAATATTTGGTATGAAAGATGTTTATTATTCCCCAAGGTATAAATAACTGGGCTAGACTAGGCAGACACTAACATACTGAGCAACAAACCAAACTAATACACAATGCTGAAAACTCTGCTGTAGAACACTCGAAGCTCAATAAAAATATAAAACAAACTTTAATAGTCAAAATATAAAACAAATAAGTGCTTTTGTCTAAAAGCATAAGACTTCTTCAGATAAAACTTTCCAAGTTTATAATTTACGCTTAAATCACATCACAACTGCACTGCAAAAATATCTCCAAACTCTTAAAGCAACAGTTGTGTAAAATCACAGATACAAATCTTATTCAACCCAAGTGCATTTTGATTAACTCATAGGCTAATAAATGAATCTTACAATTAAAGTAATATAACAACATACATAAAAAATACATGAACATGAATAAATAAAAACTAAATAATAAAAAATTGCAAAACATGATCACCTTTCATACACTTTCCTCTTTATCAAGCACAGTATTGATATAACTTCATTGATTACACCAATGTTCCTTCTCTTCAATCAATAATTTCCAAGAACCACCCCTGGGACTGACTTCCACTTTTTCTAAAATAACAAACAGAAAATGATGGTTCGACCATTGCTGAATATGCTTATAATCTGTACATTTAGCCTTCCTTATTTCATAATTGTGCTGATATATATTATCTCTTAAGTTTGTGCTCTGATTTGCCATCATAAAAACTATTACAAAATTGGCATACAGCAGCATAAACAATGCCTTTTGTATGGCAGTTAAATTTTCCAAGAATGCAAAACACTTTATCACAGACTGAAAAATTACTTCACACAAGTAAAGGGACCTTTGAGACATGTACCACATTTGGATATACACCCCGCAGATGTTTTAACTTTCGACTGCCCCATACTATCATAAATACCCTTAAAATATCTGCCTTTTTTGTCAACAATATTAGACACAGGACCTAGACAATTACTTAAAAGTTCTACTTTTCATAATAAACTGTCAATTCTTTCTGATTATATTACTAATCTTGGGACTGTCCACTGAATATGTGGTTACAAAAGAATGCACAAAACTAGTTTGCTGCTGATGCATTCAAGTGTCATAGGTACCAACATTACAGTCCACTGTACTGAAATTATTGTCTACCCCACCTTCCACCATTAGTAAATTTGAATTTTTGTAATGCAGAAGTAGTATACAAATCCCTTTAATCCTTTTCATTTTTGCTTCTTCACTGACAGCGTTAAGTAATGGCTCTGGGTACCCTATATTCAAAAACAATGTGCAAAGTTCTTTAACCTCTTTAAGGAAGTCTTCACAATGTCTAGACACCATCCTCTCTGCCCTCACAGGTTGGCCGTTAACCACGGCCCGCTTTTGGTGCTAAGGGTGGCAACTACTGTAATGTAACAACATATTTGAATATGTACGTTTCCAATAAGTCTGAGACACAGACTGCATATCCCCTGAATTATTCTCCTTTCTTAACTGGACACAATATCTTCTTTCCTCATTACTTAGTTAATTTAACAATTCCTATTCTCCTCAGTTAGCCAATAAATCATACTACCCAGCCTCTTTTAAATAGCTGTAATCACATAATGCCTAACCACTATTAAGCCATAAGCCTCATAGCCTGCCAGGGATTGTTTTCCTCTCTACCTCCCTAAACAAATCTTTGTTCTTCTTTAGCATAAGCCTCACAGGTTGTATTAAGCCATAAGCCTCACAGGTTGCCAGGGACTGTTTTTCCTCTCTACCTCCCTAAACAAATCTTTGTTCTTCTTTAACATAAGCCTCACAGGTTGCCAGGGTTTTTTCCCTCTCTAACTCCCTAAACAAATGTTTGTTCTTCTTTAGTGCATGATATTCCTTACTTTGAAAGTATAAATATGTAAATATACCTCATATGTAAAAGTGCCTAGCCATTATCTTGCATATCTGTAGAAGTACAATGTGTTTATAATTCTGCTTCAAACATATCTGTTTGCCCGACATTGAAACTGTATTATTACTATTACATTTTTTCTGCTGAACTGCATAACTGTTTTTTTTTTTTTTACTTTGACTTGTACTGGATGTTAGTGGCATACAAAAGGTTTTTCTTTTCTTTGCTACACTCTCTCCCTGCCCTCTCTTGCTCTCTCCCTCAATAGCTGTATTTCTCTATCTCTACCTTCCATTTTTTTTCTAACTCTCCCTCTAACATACCCTTCCTCTAGATAAAAACTCGCTGTCTTCAATACTTCCCTCTAAATCCCTCTACACCTGCACTAACTCCTACTGTCTATTCCTACTTTCCCCTCTTCCTCCTCTCTCCCTACTACTCTCTTTGGCTTCTCCCTCTCTCCCCCTAATACTTATGTTTATTTGTTTTCCCTCTCTCTTTACAGTACTCCACTCTTGAAGGCCCTGCTCTACCTCCCGAACATACGGACTACCTCCTGCAAAAGCTCAGTCGACTTACCTGGACTCTCTCTACTCAATAGTCTGGGCTTACCTGAAACAGAACCTCTGTGTGGAATCCCTAAACTGTTTTTCAGTAAATGTATGTAGCCTTATACCTAACTCAAATATCTAAACCTCCATATTTTGTACACTGGTCCCTCAGTGTGTGCGACTCAGCAACCTACCGCAGACGACAACTTTCCTCTCACTGGTACTTAGTGACCTCCATCCTCCTATCCTTCTGTACCCTTTTGAAGTCTTACCCTTTATCTCCATTTACTGTCTATCCTCCTTCACCTTACAGCCGTGTCCTTTTGCTCTATTCTTACTCCCCATCCTCTCGGTCTGTCAATTCTCCTTTCTCCACTAGGTGTCAGCACCATATTGCCTTTTGCCTGCTCCTACTCTATTAATTTTATTTACAACTTTTCCTCTAAATACTTCAAAAGCCAAACCTCCCCTAACTCTACTCCACCCTCCCTACCTTATATTTTTCGAGTGCTTTTCATACTCTACTTATTTTCCACCCAATCTTACTGTACTTCTACCTACTTACCTTTGCTCCAACCTGCAGTGGCTGATACTTTTTCAACTGGACTTTTCTGCCATGTTGCTCCATCCCGCTCTGTTCGCCCTGCGTTATCACTCCACTCCCTTACCCTGCCCCCAATTTCCACCCGCCCCCAGTGGTCCTACATTTATTGCCATCCCATACTCCCACCCTCTCACATAACCCAATCACCTCACAACAGTACTCCCTCCCACTTTTCCTCAAAAACCACCTCCCCCTCCACCAACCATACCTCATTAAACAATTCTCCTCCCCACCCACAAACCTTACCTAACTCTTTCCAACCTACAAATTCTTTTTCACTTCTCATCAAACTACTTTCTAAGATGCTCTCTTTTCCTACTACAATCCCTGCCTTTACAATACTCCTACTCCTCATTCTTCTCCCTCTGTACCATACCACCTCTTATACTAACCTTTACCTAAACTCTCCATATCAACCACCACCTCCCTTCCCTACACATCATTTCCACAATATCTCTCCTTCTTTAACTCCCTTTCACCCCACCTTGCTCTTAACATTAAAACTCTTCCAAATCCCAACCAAATACTACAAACCTAAACCCACCCCCTCCCAGCCATTCCTAACCAAACACACTCCTAACAAACTTATTCACCTTCTCTCCTACCTTAGCTTAGCAGGCGACATTCATCCCAACCCTGGACCAAACATTTCACAAACAAATAACCTTAGGTCCAGCAACAAACCAAATTGTAAATATCTCAAATTCCTCACCATCAACACCCAAAGCTTTGCTAATAAAATTACCCCCTTCCATGCCTGGCTTAACCATAATTCACCTGACATATTAGCCATTTCAGAAAACTAGTTAAAACCACACATAACTGACATTGAATTCCTTTCCCCCGGTTTTCACTCTCTCCGATGCGACCACCTAAATAAAAGAGGTGGTGGTGTAGCACTAATCTACTCCAATCACTTATCCATCACTCCCTTCCCAAACCCTATCCCTACCTTTAATAACGCTGAACTAGTATCTGGCATTCTAAAATTAAATGACCATAAAAGTATCTGCATCATCTCCCTTTACATTCCTCCTGGTAACAACACCAAAATCCTGGATGACATCCTCTCTTGGACCTCCTCAAACATTAACTATGAAACCTATATAATGGGAGATGTAAATATTGACTGACAAAAAATCAATAACCATAATCCCATCATATCTATCAATCTCTTCAACTTTACTCAACTTATTAATTCTACCACCAGGCCCAACAAAACTAACCTCACAGGCTCCATCCTAGACTGGATCCTGGTGTCTCACCATAACAGAATCACTACATTTGGTGTCACTCTCGACCCACTAGGAGACCACCTCCTTGCCTTCACACACAGAACCATTTCCTCTTCCTCTTTCTCCCACAAACTCTTACATACTCGTAATTTAACTAACTTTAACCCTTCCATCTTCTCTGACTCCCTTAAAAACACCAACTGGAACCCACTAAAAACCCTACCCCTAGACGAAGCCATTGATTTCTTCAACTCCAAATTCCTTACTGTCCTAAACTCACTAGCTCCAATGCGAACAAAAAGAGTTAAAGCCAGGACTGCTCCTTGGCTAACTAAAGAAACCAAAAAAATCATGCAACAAAGAGATAAATCTTGGAAAAGCTATCTACATCATAAACAACCTGTATTCCTACTTAAATACAAACAACTATGAAACCTAGCCAAAAAACAAGTCATAATAGATAAAAAGTCCTACTACAACCATCTACAAATAACCCATGCAAAAAACCCTAAACAATTCTGGAATTCCATTAACTCTCTCCTTAAGCCTGGTACAACTAACAATCCCTGCCCTGACACTAACAAATCTGACCAAGAATCTCCAACCTATTCAATACCTTCTTCACCTCTTCTATTGCTGAGCTAACCAAAACCTTCCCCAACAACACTCCCCCACTTCCCTCTGACCAAGTTTCCTCTGCCTCATCTCCTTCAACTCCTATCTTTGACCTTAAACCTGTGTCTACCTTCCTTATAAAAAAACTCAAACCTTGCACCAATGCCCCTGACAACATCCCCTCCTCCTTCTTAAAAACTGCCTCTGACAGTATTGCACTCCCTATCAGCATCCTGACAAATAGATCACTACTCGAGTCCTATGTACCCAAACTATGGCGCTCTGCTTATATTCTTCCACTCCATAAAGGTGGCAAAAACTGTGACTTCTCCAACTTCCGCCCCATAGCCATCCTCTCACCCATCTCCAAAATTCTTGAAAAATGCATTCACCTGCAGCTCATGCCATTCCTAACCGAACACCAGCTGCTCTCTCCTACCCAACACGGCTTCCGCCCTGGACATAATACCAACACAGCCCTTCTCTCCTTCTTGCACTCTGTCAATTCAGCTCGAGACTCTGGCAACTTAGTTTCATCCGTTCTATTAGACTTATCTAAAGCTTTCGATACCATCTCCCACTCTCATCTACTAAATCATCTATCAAACCTCAACATCTCCCCAAATACCCTATCCTGGATTTTCAGCTACCTTTCAGACAGGTCCCAAGCCGTGAGATGGGGCCAAGCCTCCTCCAGCTTCCTTTCCATCCCCACAGGAGTTCCCCAAGGTCCATACTTGGCCCTCTGCTATTTAACATCTCCATTAATGATTTCCACAAAGCCATTCCCAATACCAAAATTGTCCAATAAGCAGACGACTCAACTTTGGTCTGATATGCCTCCAACCTTACAGATCTCAAGTCTCAACTCAAACTGCCCTCTCAACCACTGAAAAATGGATGCACCAAAACCACCTCTCACTTAACGCTAACAAAACTAAGATTCTTCTATTTACTCACTCTAAATCCACTTCCACCGAAAAAAAACTCATTCAATATTACTAGCCTCAACAACTCCACCACTGACATTGTTCCCTCCGCCAAACTCCTAGGGGTCACCATTGATGAACACTTAAAATTCAATACCCACATCCAACTTAACATCAAGAAAACACACATAAAACTTGGCCTACTGTACAGAAACAATCAATTCCTCTCCCCCTCTACTCGACAGACCTTGGCCACTACTTATCTCCTCCCATCTCTTCTATATGGTGCTCCTCTACTTACAAATCTATCTTCCACCCTAACCTCTAAACTGGAAGTATGCTACAATAAAATCTCCAAATTTGCCACCAAGGCAAATTCCCTCTCTCATCACTGCACCTCCTTACAAACTTTAAATTGGCTTGAACTCCCTAATCAACTAGACTACCTCCAAATAGTCTCTGCCCACAAACTAATATTCCAACCTACCAGCTGCCCCACACTATCCAATATTCTTCAACCATATACCCCCCCCAGACCCCTTAGATCTTCTCACCAAAACCTTATTTCCATCCAAAAACCCAAGCGCCCAGCTGGCCAACTTCTACTCTCCTATTCCCTAGCTAAAAAATGGAACCCCCTGCCCTCTACTCTGAGGACATGTGACAACCTACACTCCTTCAAAACACAACTCCATTGCTACCTGCAAACTCAAAGAAAATGCAACTGCACTCTTTATTCTTTACCACCCAAACTCTCATCTTCCTACTCTCCTGGCTAAACTACATACCTTGCTAATTTTCCCCTTAATCCTACATTGTTAATGTAACTAATATATTTGCATCCAACCTAATGCTTTATGCCTCTCTTCCTCCAGGACAATTCTCATTTAACATCCTAGTTGCTTAACTATGAATTACTTTAGTATTGAATGCTTTTACCAGCTGTCTGTGGAATTTCCACCTATTTTTGAATGTAAAACAAATAATTTTTTTCTTTGTATTTTAAGTTTATGTATTTTTTACTTGTATTTTCATTATGTGATGTAACATTGTACTGTGGAGCTTTTCTCCCCGGGCCTCCACTGAAAATGGGCTCTTGAGCCCAGTGGACCTACCCGGTCACCAAATGGAATAAATAAATAAATAAATATAAAGCAACATCTACTTTATGATAGGAAACATAGACATCATTAAGAGAGACTTCTGCATAAGTACTATCATAAAATAATTCAAACATATGTTGTTCATAGTCAAGCTGATGCATGGCAACAAGGCCACCACCTTTATCCAGGCACACAAATCACAACTTTTTTGTCTGTAATTCTTTTAGACAGAAACTACATTTCACAGAAACATGTGCATTTAATTGAAAGCTTCGGCATACATCCAGTAACTACTTTGTAGCAATAACAACTAAGATAAAAATGCAGGGTGATGAAGTAAAAATAAGACACCTGTGTTTCCCCACCTGTATGTTAAAAGAAAGGAATTCAAGCAACGGGTAGTGTTAAGTATTCAACGGTTATTGGGGAAGATACAAATTTCTTCAGAAGTTATAGCTAGTGAGTGCGACACAATAACATGAAAGTGGAGTTTAAAAATAGGATTATTTAAAACAAAAAGAGATATGGTTAAGAAGTAACAGGAATTATTTAGAGAGGCTGATAAAGGTTGAAGTATTGCAGAATCACGAGAATCTCACACAACAAGAAGAGCTGCAACTGCAGAATGCTAAAGAGAAAATCACGGAGTATCTGGATAGTATTTTTGATAACTCCAGAGCACAAAAACATTTAGCACAACTACTTGGACAACAGAAAGTAGAAAGGGTTGTTGTCATGGTTATGGAGCTTATAGCAAGGAAAAATAACAAGAGATCCTGTAGATGTACAGCGGATTTAAAAAGTGTACACATCCCTGTTAAAATGTCAGGTTTTTGTGATATAAAAAAATGAGACCACAATAAATCATTTCAAAACTTTTCCCACCTTTAATGTGACCCATAACCTGTACAATTCAACTGAAAAACAAACAAATCTGTTTGGGAAAAAATATAAAAAACGTACAATAAGCTGGATGCATAAGTGTGCACACCCGGGTCTATATCAGTTGAGCGAAAACACTATTACGCGAATATGAATACATCTAACCATATTGTGCGAAGTACGTAAACCTCAAACGTCCAAAACCACGAATTCCGAAATATTGATTTGTTTTGGTTTGCCCATCTGCGGTATAGCTTCGTAAGATAAGTGTGCGACAGATAGGACTTTTGGGTTAGCATTTGGGTTAAGGTAAGTGCATAGATAGGTAATGTATGTAAGATGTTGTGTAGGGTTAGACGTAGGGTTTTTTTAAATGTATGTATGTGTGTTATTTATTTTGTTTGGGTGTATGTCTGTAGGGGAAGTGTGCGATAGTTACGGACCTTAGGGTTAAGGAGAGGTTAAGGATAGTGCATAGATAGTTGTGTATGTGGGGTTTAGTGTAGTGTTGAAAGTAGGGTTTTGTTAAATGTATGTATGTGGATTATTTATTTTGTTTGGGTGTATGTCTGCAGGGTTTGGTTAGTGTACGTATGTGGTTTATTTATTTTGTTTGGGTAGGTACTAAGTAGCAGGTAGTGGGGTTGGCCAACTGATAGTTCAATATTTTATTTTTCGTGGTTTAGTTCGTTCGGGATTTTCGCGGTTCGAGGTATAGGATTCGATGTTTCGGTGTTCGCATAAAGGGGTTTTCGCTCAACTGATATAGACCTTGCACACTCTTAAACTAATACTTTGTTGAAGCACCTTTTGATTTAATTACATCATTCAGTCTTCCTGGGTAGGAGTCTATCAGCATGGCACATCTTGACTTGACAATATCTGCCCACTCTTCCTTGCAAAAGCACTCCAAATCTGTCAGATTGCGAGGTCATCTCTTGTGCACAGCTCTCTTCAGGTCACCCCACAGATTTTCTATTGGATTTAGGTGGGGGCTCTGGCTGGGCCATTCCAAAACTTTAATTTTCTTCTGGTGAAGCAATTCTTTTGTTAATTTGGATGTATGCTCTGGGTCATTGTCATGTTAAAAGGTGAAATTCCTCATCTTCAGCTTTCTAGCAGACGTCTGAAGGTTTTGGGCCAAAAGTGACTGGTATTTGGAATTGTTCATAATTCCCTCCATCTTGACTAAAGACCCAGTTCCAGCTGAAGAAAAGCAACCCCAAAGCTGGATACTGCCTCCACCATACTTCACCATAGGGATGGTGTTCTTTTGGTGATGCAAAGTGTTGTTTTTGCACCAAACGTACCTTTTGGAATTGTGGCCAAGAAGTTCAACCTTGGTCTCATTAGACCATAACACATTTTCCCACATGCTTTTGGGAGAATTGATGAATTGTTCTGCAAATTTTGGCTGGGCCTGGATGTTTTTGTGTGTACGAAAAGGCTTCCATCATGCAACCCTACCCCATAGTCCAGACATACGGAGAATACAGGAGATTGTTGTCAAATGTAGTGCACAACCAGTACTTGCCAGAAAGTTTATGTCTTATCTTTTCATCAATTTTGGAGGGACGTCCAGTTCTTTGCAATGTCACTGTTGTCCCATATTTTCTCCACTTTTTGATGACTGTCTTCACTGTGTTCCACGGTATATACAATGCTGTAGAAATTTTTTTTGTACTCTTCTCCTGAATGATACCTTTCAACACTGAGAGCCCTTTGATGCTTTGTAAGCTCTCTGCGAGCTATGGCTTTTGCTGTAGCAGGCAAATGAGTAAAAGTCAGAAAAATCCTACTAGGACAGCTGAACTTTATTTGGGGTTAATCAGGGTCTCTTTAATTGAAGCAGGTGTGTACCCAAGAAGACTGAATGCTGTAGTTAAATCAAAAGGTGCTTCAACAAAGTATTAGTTTAAGGGCGTGCACACTTAAGAAACCAGTTTATTGTAAGTTTTTTTTATTTTTTATATTATTTTTTCTTTGTTTTTCAATTGAGTAGTACAGGTTATAGGTCACATTAAAGGTGGGAAAAGTTTTGAAATTATTTATTGTGGTCTCATTTTTTATATCACAAAAACCTGGCATTTTAGCAGGGGTGTGTACACTTTCTATATCCACTGTATGAAAGATATTTTGGAAAGTTTATGAAAATGTGTATAAAGCAGAGAAATGCAGTAACCAAGAAAGAGTATGAATGGAAATATTTATGGAAGACTTAATTATGCCAAGGTTAGAGGCAGAAGAGGCTCCAAAATTAATGGTTAAAATTACAGGAGATGAGATAAAAATGGTGATGTACAATGAATCTGCAGGAAAGTCTCCAGGAACAGATCCTCCTGTGGAAGCTTGGAAGCTAGGGAAGAAAGTGTTAATTAGAAATATTTTGAAAATTTTAAGAAAATCTGTATAAAGCAGAGAAATGTGAAAATCAAGAAAAAGAACAAATGGAAATGCTTGTGGAAGAATTATATATGCCAAGGAAAGAGGTAGATGAGGCTCAATTACTAACAGTTAAGATAGGAGAAGATGAGATAAGAATGGTGATTTATAAACAATCTACAGGAAAGTCTCTGGAAATAGAAGGTATTCCTGTGGAAGTTTGGAAGCTTGGAGAGAGAAAGTGATAAATATCTGGAAGGTTTTGTTTAGCAGTATTTTAAAAGAAGGGGAAGCACCAGCATCCTGGAAGAAAACTTTGGTGGATGAAATACCTAAAGACGGTAAAGACCCATCAGATCCAGATTCATATAGGCCCATTTCAATCTTAAACCATGTTTATAAAGTGTTCGTATCATCATGTTCAGGAAGAAATAGGATAAGAAGGAAAAGCATCTATGCCTGTACTTGTATGTGAAGAGGATTCAGATTTCCAGACACACAATGAAAATTTTAAGAAAATTCAGTGGAGGATAATGCATTAAACAGGGCCAGAGAAAATACAGCCAGAGTAGAAAGAGAAACAGATGAGCTGGTGGCCCTATCACATGCCCACATTTTAAGCTGAAGAATGAATTGCTGAACGGGGTAAAAAATGACAAAGAAAAAATTATAAACCTACTGTTGAATACTTGTGATGAAACTCTAATGCAGCTGTAACGTGGATGGATACTTAGGAATGGAAAAACCAAAGCTAGAATTTTATTTTAGTTTTATTGACATGGTGTAATGAAAGACAATGAGAACTACTACAGTTTGCTCAGAATGTCAAAAGACTGCAATACATCATGGGTTCAAAGGTCCACTAACACCTAAGCCGATCAGTGAAGTCCCATTTGAGCAGGCAGACATTGATTTTGTAGGTTCGTTAGTAAATCTAGTAATGCCTGCCCTTACAGTCTAATGGGTATTGGCGAAGCTGCTCTTTCCTGAAACAGTACCAATGTGAAAAAACACAACACTGGTGATCTATGTTTCTCTTGTCAAAAGCTGGATGATTTACTTACCATTATTAGCAGTAAAAGTAGACTTGCTTATGACAATTGCACTTGTGCTTAAAGAACTGATGTCACAAATATCAATGACTGGACTGATGAGATAAATAATGTTAAGCAAAGAGCAAATATTGTCAGCAAATATCGCTTGACCCCTATTGAACAAGATAATACCACTGACAGTTCTGGAATTCTAGTACAAGTATTCAGCAATCTGAGAATTCAGAGCATATAGAAGAAAATAAAACAGAAAGAAAGAGAAAAAGTTCTTAACAAACAACAAGGAAGAAAAATGAACTGACAAATGTCTATAAAGAAAAGAGAGTAAATACTACACTGCTTTGTTATGTAACATACACATTACAGAGAATGATAACACTTTTTCTACCAGAAAACATTCAGTCTACAGAGACGGCATCATTTCTCCAAAAGAGAAGATAAAAAAAAGAGACAGGAGAAAGTGAAAAGTCTGAAGAATATTACTGTAAGAAAAAAAGAAGAAAGACAGAAGCTGACAACATGGCTCATACTGTGGATGTACAAAGACAACTGGATGAGAACAGTATCCTTACAAATGTAATGTGTCTTTCGGCTTTTCCCGGTTAGGGGTCGCCACAGCGGAACTCCGGTCGGCTAATGATTGATAGTTGATTTTTACGTGCCGTGTTACCAGCCCTGACGCACACCCTTCAACGAAGGTACACTCATTCACGCATGTCTCCACGCAGAAGACACTCAAGCTGTGAATCCAACCTGACAGCGTCTTACTGTGAGGCGTGAAAACAATGAGTGATAAATAAGATTAATGGTGATGAAGATTATTCCTTTCTAACATCTGATAGAGCAAACATTACTGAATTAGAAACTGAAGATTCTTCAAATCTGTTCAGAAAGGATATTCCTGTAATTGGAGATTCGATTATTACAGGAACTGATACATCTGGAGAGAAGATACTGAACACTGAACAGTAATATGCTTGTTGTCACTTTTGTGTCTAGGACACGATAAAAGAGCTTTCGTGGGTTCTGTTCAAACAGCTTTATTTTCTACAAACACACCACTACAGAGACTTACTAAGTAACATATATACAAATAAATAACTATGGTTATGCATGTTCTCTCTCTCTGGCTGCTTCTTCAAAATGGCGCTATGGAATGCACGTGTCAGGAATATTTATACGTGCACGTACAGCCTTGCATGCTTCTTACACATATAGCATGCATACTCTTACCCTATGATCTACATCCTCTCTCTCTTTGAGAATTAGATCAAATAATTGTTATGAGACTATTTGGCATGCAGAAATCACAGAAAATGTATAGCCATGCATGATAAAACACTAAATATACATGTAAATACAATCAAGTCCACATTGCTGCATATTTCACACTCGGCCTAGATATTCGGCCATAAAGTGTGACATAAAACTGGCAATTAGAATTAGCAACGGGGACAGTTTCTGCAAAATGATTGACCTATGGAATGTTCAAATCATTTACTGGAATGGAATCAGAATTTTGAACAAATTCTGGTCTGGAGACAGTGTCTGATTCACTCTTTGATTTGGAGTCTGCATCACAGAAACAATGTTGTGATTGCAATGATGATGATGATGATGATTCTGGTACAGGAAGAAGATGTCTGCGATTCCTCCTATAATCTTCACCCTCAGAGTTTTCCAAGTAGGATCTTGGCTCAGCACAGTTGCTTGTAATCTGTCCTATTCGATCAAAACCTTTCGTTGTCTGAATTCCTAACGCCTTTCCTTCCCTCAATAGAGGAAGTAATCTGCTCAATTTGTCATAATTACTTTTCTGGACATTACGCTTCTTAAACAATTGAGCCTTGATGGTTTCTGTGTTCTTAGATTTAGGCTACAACAAATTGGGAGAAATAGGTAGCGTAGTTCTAGTTTGCCTGGAAAGTAGTCTTTGAGAAGGTGATCCAAGAATATCATCATGGGGTATGTTTCTGAGATTAAGTAGATTCAGGAATACATCGGTATTGTCTTTCAAGTAATTGCTTTACACTCTGCACTGCACATTCAGCTAAATCATGGACTGAGGATATTCAGGACTACAAGTGACATGTACAATGTCCCATTCTTTTGCAAATTTCTGAAACAACTGGCTAGTGAATTGACTACCATTGTCAGAAAAATGTTTGTGTGGACTACCATGAACTGAGAAATGATGTTTCAACTTAGTAATAACAGCAGTGGAAGTTAGGTTAGGTAGTAGATCAATCTCAATCCAATTTGAATACTAGTCTACCAAAACTACGTAGTGTTGATTATTCCACTCAAAGATAACATATGCTACAGTGGACCAAGGTAGTTCAGGAACTGGACTTAGCCAAAGTGGTTCTCTTTGCAAATGCGATTTAGTACTATTGTATACTGAACAAGAAGAAAGAACTCTAACAATGTATTTCGGTAATGAAAGCCAAAATACTAATTCGTGCTCTTCTCCTAGTTGATGTGGGCCCTGGGTGACCATGATGCAAAATCTGTATATATTCTTGTCATAAGGAAACAGGAACAACAATTTAGGACCTTTGAAAATAATCCTATCTTCCATCAACTATTCATCTCTGTAAGGAAAATACGTTTGCACTTCAGGTGGTACACTAGATTGCTTTGATGGCCATTCAACATTAATATAGTGATTGAGCTTCTGTAAAACTGAATCAGTCTGAGTGTGATCTCTTAACTCATCAAGTCTAGTAGTGGAAAACTTACACACTGACATCACATCAAAGTCAAAATTCTCTGTGTCAAGCTGTTCTGTTGTATTTCTAAGTGATCTGGATAAGATATCAGGCAGATAACAATTTGCATTTTCTGTAAACCATTTTGAAATTGTACTTTTGCAATTTGAGCATTATTCCTTATAATCTTGCTGGAGCGGAATGCATAGGCTTCTTTAGAATAGTAACTAGAGGTTGATGGTCAGTTTCAGTCTGAATAGCTCGACCATAAATATAATCGTGAGACTTGAAACATGCAAATATTATTACCGAAAGCTCCTTCTCAATTTGAGCATAGTGCATCTCAGTTTGGGTTAGTTTTCTAGATGCATAGGCTACTGGTCTGCTCTCTTGAAGTATGACTGCACCTAGACCAAATTTTGAAGCATCACAGGAAAGATTAACTGGTTTATCCACATCATAGTACCTTAATGTAGGTGGGGTGGCAAATTTATGCTTGAGGTCTTCAAATGCCGTCTGGTGCTGTTCCAACCATGACCATGTAACATTTTTGCAAATGAGCTCTCTTAAAGGTGCTGTCAACTCACTGAAGTCTGGTATAAATTTGCCTAAATAGTTGACCATGCCAAGAAAATGCTGTAAAGCTTGTACATTATCTGGTGCTGACATTTCAAGAATAGCTGCTTGCTTGGTCGGGTCTGGCCTCAAGCCTGTACTCGTAAACAAATGACCTATGTATGTAACTTCTGGAAGTCTGAATTTGCATTTCAGAGGACTGAGCTTCATGTTTACTTCAGTTGCTCTTTCTAGAACTTTCCTGAGGTTGCTTCACCACTGCCTCCAACCAATAGATCATCTACTATTATGGCACAGGAATAACCTGAAAAAATGTGTTCCATTGTACGCTGAAAAACTTCTTCCAGAATTTATTCCAAATGGCATCCTTAGGAATCTTTATCTGCCAAATGGAGTACCAAACGTTGTTAGAAATGAGGATTTGCGATCAAGCGTCACTTGCCAAAATGACCTCTTTGCATCCGTAACAGAAAATACAGTGACATTCGGTATTAGAGTTGCAACTTCTTCGATTGAGCGAATTGGATGAGACTGTCTTTTTAATGTTTTGTTCAGATCTCTTAGGTTAATGCATATTCTGATTTCATCTGAACCTTTCGTAAGAAACGGCTACCATGGATAACACCCATTCAGTTGTTTCTGTGACTGGACAAATCACACCTTGCTGCACCACTTTATCCAACTCAGCCTTCACTTTATCTTGCACAGCTATTGGAACTCTTCTTGCTGGTCTAACTACTGGAGCAACCTCTGAGTCTAACTTCATGGAATATGCAACTGGAAGTTTGCCTAACTTGTCATCAAAAACATCAGCATACTCTGAGAAAATGGCTTTGGAGAAATTAGAACTGCATTTATGTGATGAACTTCTTTAGCAAAAGAAAGCAAATTCATTTTCAAACTTTCTTTGAGACCCAATAAAGATTGCACTGGTCTTCGGACTACATAGAATAACAAGTTGTAACAGTTCTTGGTCAAATAACATGAAAGCATCACTGAACCTTTGGTCTGAATTTCTTCACCTCCATAAACAACAAGTCTTACTGGTTGCATTGAGTTGCTTGTTAGTTCTTACTCTAGTGAATATGTCTGCTGATATAACATTACACGTTCTGCTGATATAACATTACACGTTGAACCAGTGTCTACTTGGAGCTCTGTGGATCTTCCATTAATCCAGACAGTACAAAATACATCACTTCTTCTTAATAAGTTCACTGCATCAACTCTTTCACCAAGTACTGATACACCATCTACATAAAAAGCTGACTGCTTTGGCTCTACTTGATCAAATTGCTTTTTTGTGCAACTTTTCTTTACAACTGTGTGAGGATTACTTGATTTGCAAAACTTTTGGAAATGGTTCCATTTTTTTACATTTGTGACATTGCTGACCATATGCTAAGCACTTCTCTCTTTTAGACTCATGGTTCACACCACAATTACTACAGTTAACAACAAAGCTAGACTTGGGTTTTGCTGATTCATGCTCATACTGCACTGAGCAGGTGCTTGCACCCTTTTAGAACTTTCTGTAAAACCTTGTGCCTTCTTTGGAAACCCTGTAGCTGCCACGTGCTTAGCCCTGCTCTTGTTCAACACGTGTTGCATACTATCTACATGTGCTCTAGAGCCAGGCGAAAATGTGCTCTTGTCAATCACAAGCATACTTGTGTGGTTTTCTGTCACCTCATAGATTTGACAAATCTCTATGGCTTTGCTCAATGTTAAATCACTATCATGAAGCAAAATCTTTCTCAGAACAGCACTGTTAATACCACATACAAGCCTGTCCTTTACCAGCTCATCCTCTAAATCACCAAACAGTACAGTTTTGTACCTACCATAAATGTAGATGTTCGAAGATCCACATTGCTGCAGTCCTTACATATGGGTAGTCCGCTGTCCTCGGTCGGCCCGAATACCAAAGTATAAGGCTGACGTCGGTCAAGGTGCTTAAAACTGACATCAGGACGTCAGGGTACAAAAGCGCATGACCGACGTCATATCCTCAGTCTTTTCTTGCCCCAGATGTCAGAAGGCCTAAAAAAGAAAGGCCAAAACCAAAAGACAGCAAAAAACCAACCAACCACCCCTGCACTAATCCTATTTACAATATTTACAATATTCACAACCCAAACCACACAACCGCCTCTAACTACAGAGGGGAAGGAGGGAGGGTAAATTGGACTGCAGCAATGTGGATCTTCGAACATCTACATTTATGGTAGGTACAAAACTGTACTATGTTCTTCATCTCACATTGCTGCAGTCCTTACATATGGGTAGAATCCCAAAGCAGAGGTAAGGGAGGATGGCAAAACTATAAAGCATTAGGAGCTGCCAAAATGCCCTGTAAAATTGCAGTGGCAAAACCAGCCCTAGATTTAGAGTAAAGTGGAAGGTGGTAATGCTTAGAGAAAGTATGCACTGAACTCCAAGTAGCTGCCTCCAAAATATCTTTAGTTGCCACCCCCCTTAAAAAAGCTGTAGCCCTAGTGGAATGAGGCCTAATCCCAGCTGGAATCTCCTTACCATGATGGGAATAACAGAAAGCAATACAAAACCCAATCCACTTAGAAATAGTTTGTTTTGAAACAGGCTTGCCCTGAGAACCCAAAGCAAATGAAACAAATAACTGCTGAGACTGCCTGAACCCTTTAGTTCTGCTCAAATAATATCGCAACTGCCTGTGTATATCCAAAGTGTGCAAAATCTTTTCCCCTTTATTTTGGGGGTTTGCATAAAAAGTAGGCAAATGAATAGTTTGGTTTAAAGCCACACTAGAAACCACTTTAGGCATAAAGGAAGGATTAGTACGTAAAGATACCCTATCCTTATGGAAAATTAAGAAAGGCTCAACCGCCATAAGGGCCTGTAATTCAGAAACCCTTCTCAGAGGTAATGGCCAACAAAAAAGCAGTCTTCCATGATAAATATTTCAACTCGGCAGAAGCTGCAGGCTCAAAAGGTTGTAGAGTGAGTTTCTCCAACACAAAATTGAGATCCCAAGCAGGAGTAGGAGCTCTACGTGGGGTCTTATATTCTTTGCCCCTCTAAGGAATTGCTTAAACAAAGGATGAGAAAACAATGGTGGGTCACAGTCATAGTGAGCAGAAATTGCTGCAGCATGAACCTTAATAGAGGAGAAGGACAAACCTTTGTCCAGTAACTCAGTAAGATATTGAAGAGCCACACTTAAATTAGGCTTAGAAACATCAAATTCCTTTGCTGTACTCCAAAATAAAAATCTCCTCCATTTATCTGCGTACACTTTCCTTGTACTAGGCCTTCTGGCCTCCAAAATAACATTCAAAACTTGCTGTGGAAGCTGAGACCCTCCAGGGTTTAAAACAGAATATGCCAGGCTGTTAGATGTAGAGAGTGAAGTTTGACATTGAGTAAATGACTGTTCTCCTGAGACAGCAGGTGTGGAATCGAAGGCAAAGGCCATGGAGGCTCCCGTACCAGACTTCTCAGTAATGGGTACCAGTGCTGTCGAGGCCAATCTGGAGCTATTAAAATCATCTTTGGCTTGTCCTGTCTGACCTTCAGGAGTACCTTTGGGAGGAGAGGCAGAGGTGGAAAGGCATACACATGAAGATTGCTCCAATTGAATGAGAGAGCATCCACTTTCCAAGCTGTGGGATGAAACCTTTTGTGCAAAACTTTGGCAGCTGGTAGTTTAGTGGAGAAGCGAACAGATCTATGTCTGGAGTTCCCCATAACACTGTCAATTTCTGAAACACATGAGGATCCAATTTCCACTGTGGGGATCCATAATTTGTCTGCTCAACACATCTGCTAAGGAGTTCTGTGCTCCCGGCAGAAACCTTGCCTGAAGATTTAGCTGTAAACTGAGAGCAGTCTCCCACAAAATCATTGCTTGTCTGCATAGAGGATAAGAATCGTTCCCCTTGCTTGTTGATGTACCACATGACAGTTGTGTTGTCTGTTAGAACCAACACCTGCCCTGGAAGAAGTAAATCCTTGAAAGCTATTAATGCAAATTGGACTGCTAACATCTCCTTCAAGTTGATATGTAGATGTTGAAGTCTGGCAGGCCACGTGTCTTGTACCCACTTTCCATGTAGATGAGCTCCCCAAGCTTTGTCTGAGGCATCTGTCGTTAGAATCTGACTCGCCTCTGGCCGGGTCACAGAGAGTCCCTTGTTTAGGTGACATTCCTGAGCCCACCACAAAAATTCCTTTTGAATGCAAGGTATTATCTGAATGACAGTGTCCATATCTTGGCAGTGCTGTGTCCATACATTTTGAGATACCATTGTAGCTTCCTCATATGCAGTTTGGCATTGGGAAGCACCAGAATACAAGATGCCATGAACCCCAAGGCTTGAAGGACTGTCCTTGCAGTCAGCCTGGACTGATGAGACAATTGATGGAAGTAAAGAAAGATTCTTTTGTTTGTCCGGGGTCAAAAGGCCATCTGGGATGCTGTATTCAGTCTCACACCCAGAAAGCACATGTCCTGAGAGGGTACTAGACTGGACTTTATTTCGTTCACAGAATACCCCAGGCATCTTAGCACTGCTATCACATACTGTAAATGATGAAGAAGTTCGTCCTTTCCTTGGGCCAGAATCAGGCAATCGTCCAAATAAGGATAGATCTGTATTCCTCTTAGCCTGAAGAAAGCTATCACTGGAGCCAGAACCTTCGTGAACACTCTGGGCGCAGTAGATAAGCCAAAGGGCAATGCAGAGAACTGATAATGAGAAGTCCCAGCCAAAACGCAGATACTTTCTGCAACTGAGCCTGATAGGAACATGAAGGTAAGCCTCCTTGAGATCCAGAGTCACCATCCAGTGATCTTTGCCCAGCAGAGGTAAAAGCTGTTGTAACGTCAACATTTTGAACTTGGGAATGTCCAGATATGTGTTGAGGATAGATAAATCCAAGATTGGTCTCCACGTGTTCCCTTTCTTTGGTACTAGGAACAGGCGAGAATAAAATCCTAGGCCCAGTTCTGGCAGAGGGACCGGTTGTATGGCCCCTATTTGAAGTAGCAGAGAAATTTGTTTGTGAGCCTCTAGTCTTTGCTGAGGAGGAACGTCCGGCATGCCTTTGAAAGGAGGCAAGGTATGGAAATAAAACTTGTAACCTCGGTGTATGATATCCAATACCCATTTGTCTTGGGTAATCAAATTCCAATTTTCCTTGAAGAGTGCCAACCTTCCTCCCAAAGGAGCTGCCAGGCAAGAAGGATCTGGCAGCTGAAAAGGTAGGTCATTGGGCCTGTTTACGAAAGGACTGGCCCCTGCCCTCACCGAAGATTGTGCAGGTGAACTCCCTGTTCTAGGTCTGAAAGAACTCTGAGCTCTGCCCCTACCACGTCTAGATCTACCCCTAGACTGAGAATCATAAGAAGGATACGTCCACCCCTTAGCAGGCCAATTCTTACTAAACTTTGGAGGCTGTACTTGCAAAAATCTTTAACAGCCTGCATGGACTTAGCCTTGTCTTCCATTTTCTTCAAGACTGACTCCACAGGTGAACCAAACAACACATCAGACTGTAAAGGAGCATCCAAAATCCTTGTCTTAACATGGTCAGATAAATTCTGATCCCTCAGCCATGCGTGCCTGCGAAGAACTGAACCAGTGGCAGCCACCCTAGACGAGGCCTGTACAGCATCAAAACCACATTGTAAAGAATGCTTACCCACCTGCTCTGAAACATGCACCAAATCTTGTAACTCTTTACACTCAATGCCTTCCGCCAGAGCATCCACCTTAGACTTCAATTGAGAAAGAAGATAGTTTTGATATTTCAACATATGAAACTGGCAATTCAAAGCCCTCATAGCTAGGGTAGAAGATGTATAGACTTTCTTTCCCCATCTATCCAAAGCTCTGGCCTCTTTATCTGGAGGAACCGGATTTTTTACAACAGAGGCCTTGACACCCTTAGGTCCCTGACTAACAGTTTCTGGGTCGCCCTAGGACTCTTATAAAGATATTTATGAGCCTCAGGCACCCTGTAATACCTATCCGGCTTAACAGGAGCAGGAGGCAGAGAATCAGGATTAAGTGAAGCCTCTGCAAACACATCTTCCACAACATCCAGAACAGGAGGTATAGCCAAGGGCCTATGCTGGGGCAAAAGCAAAAATTCCTAAGCCTTTTCCTGGAATCAGAGAAGTCCTGACCTTCCCACTTAAAATGTTCCCTCATGGAATGAAGAGTCTCTGAAAAGAAAAATCCTCTGGAGGAGAAGCAGAAGGAGTCGAATCATCTGCATCAGAATCAGAATAAGGAGAGTACTCCTGCAAGTCTTCAGCCGAAGACTCAGAAACATCCAAGCCTGCTCAAAACTCCCCAACTCTGGCTCCACCCTAGGCCTCTTATCAGGAGGGGCAAAGAACCTCTAATCAGAGTAATCAAATCTTCTGCCATTTTAAGCATGTGCTTCTTGGGCACAGACCCTGCTGCACTAGGAGTGACACCAACAGAAGCTAAACCTGGCCTGCCTCTGGGAGAAGCCTTGGAAACAGAAGGAGA
Organism: Protopterus annectens; assembly: GCF_019279795.1. Taxonomy (NCBI): domain Eukaryota; kingdom Metazoa; phylum Chordata; order Ceratodontiformes; family Protopteridae; genus Protopterus; species Protopterus annectens. The sequence goes on along the minus strand of NC_056746.1, from coordinate 772,872,089 downwards.
GGGCCTAACCACCCTAGGAAGGGAGGGAGTACAGTAACTTGGGAAGCCCCTTCAGCCTGACCTGCCTCCTGAGAGGCCACATCCTGCAATATTAAAGTCTCCCCTGGGACTCCAGAGAAGCCTCCGTGGAACCACCGGTTCCACTGACGCCTCTAAAGAACCGGCGTCCGAACGGACGACTCTTCTGCCTGGGTTTAACTGCTTTATCTTTGCGCTTCTTGAAGAAGCGGGCCGGAGAATCCGACGGCATATTATAATTGCACCGCTTCCGAAGACCAGCCTAGCACAATCTAACCTTCGCAATAGTGCGCTTATTGAACCTAGCACAAAAGCGACACCCAACAACGTCGTGCTCAGGCCCCAAACAAGGAATACACAAAGAATGATAATCCCTATGCGGTATCTGTTTCCCACAAGAAATACAGTTATTCACTTTTTCTGACATCCGGTAAAACAGTGAGGCAAGAAAAAAACAAAATATTCCCCAACGGGGTACTTAGCCAACTTTGATTCGGTCTGAAACTCCGAACTCGAAAAATTTCAGAACGCCGAACGGCACTTGCAACGCTGCTTCTGCATCGGACCATGCGGCAAAAAAGACTGAGGATATGACGTCGGTCATGCGCTTTTGTACCCTGACGTCCTGATGTCAGTTTTAAGCGCCTTGACCGACGTCAGCCTTATACTTTGGTATTCGGGCCGACCGAGGACAGCGGACTACCCATATGTAAGGACTGCAGCAATGTGAGATGAAGAACATCTACATGTTTTAGCGGTTTCTCAAGTCAGTTATATAAGTTGCAAATGTCTCCCCTGGTTTCTGATCGCTCATGTAAAACAAATGCCTCTCTAATGTAATATTTGTATGGGGGTTGCGCATTTCTCTGAACTTGCACTTCAAACACTCAGGGTCTTCCCTTGACTCAGCTTGTATAACAATATGGCAGTCCACATCTTCTCCTTCATATACTCCTGATGCATACACAAATGAACGCTCTCTTTCTATGGCCTCTGACCACACCAGTTTTAGAAAAATGAATCTCCTGGTGCGTGCATCTCTATCTGCATAAGCTGCTTGTATAAAAATATCATACTCTTGCTCAAATATTCTCCAATTCTCTGCAATATTCTGATCAAATACAAGTGGTAGGGGCTTTTGAAATTCATCTGCCATATTAACACATACCAGGGAAGGATTTTGCAAATAAGCATATATACCCATGCACATATGCCAGAACCTAATGTCAGTACTCTGAACGTATACCTTTGTTGGGCTTTTTGAAATTATGCGAATGAACAAGCTAGTAATACTTTCGAATAACTGGACTTTGCGAAATAAACTTCTCGGGCATTTTGGTACTTTTGCAATATTATTGGAAAGGCAAAAATGTTAAAGTCATTTATCACCATTTGCTAAAGTTATTTACCATCATTTTAAGAAATAATCGAGAACTTTACAATGCGACTGAATGACTCATGAGCACTATAATACTCCTGTAATGTCGTCTTTTGCAAGAAAACATCTCTTATCAGTGTAAAAATCATGTCAAGTAACTGCACAATGTGAATGAGTTGAACATCAGTTGCTCAAAACTTTATAACTTTCAAAGTAATTGCACTTTGCAAATAACTGTATACAGCACACTGAAATGTCCCCAAAATGGCAGTATCTTGCTAGGCAACTCTTTGTAGTACAAGAAGCACTCTGTAATGGACGCAGTTTGCAAACAGACACACCCAGCACTAGAAACTTTTTGAAATGGCTATACTTTGACTGTATTTCATTAAATAGTTGCACTTTGCACACAATAAACTCTTCAAAATACATGCACAGTAACAAGCACACTCTGTAAGCACTTTTACACAGTTTGAGATACTTCGAATAACTGTAGTTATGCCCTTGAGAGAATATGAAGTCATAGTTTTGCCCAAACACAGCACTTTGCCAAAACACATACAGTCTCCTTGCTTCATTTTTGCTTAATGTGTCTCCCTTTTTTTTGTTATATTCATTTTGCTCATTTAAGCCCTTTTCATGCCCAACGTACTTTTCTTGTGCTCATTTTACTCTAAACAAGCCCAACTTTGCTTTAAACACATTCATTCTGCTTTAAACATGCTTGTGTTTGCTTTAAATATGCTTATTTCATCAAGTACTTTTACTTTAAACATTTTCTTTAGTTAATAAACTTTTCATACATTCCGCTTACCTGAAAATACAGTTTGTGCCCTTGTAATGCCCCTTTTTCGTCTTTTGTATCAATTAAATAGTTTGTGTTATTTCTCATTACCTTTGATTCTTTCTGGCTATGTTTGTTCTCTTTTCTCTCAGTTTTACATTCACTGTTGTCTTTGCATTTCATGGCTCCGAATATTATTCTCTCTTCGATCCTAGTTCTGACACCATGTCACTTTCGTGTCTAGGACACGATAAAAGAGCCTCCGTGTGTTCTAGAGTCTCCGTGTGTTCTGTTCAAACAGCTTTATTTTGTGCAAACACATCACTATAGAAACTTACTAAGTAACTTATATACAAATCAATAACTATGGTTATGCATGTTCTCTCTCTGGCTGCTTCTTCAAAAAGGCACTATGGAATGCACGTGTCAGGAGTATATATATGTACACATACAGCTTTGCGTGCTTCTTAAAGATATAGCATGACCATTCTTACCTATGATCTACACTTGTCAAGAGCAAAAATAGAGGATGTGAGAGAGGTCTTAGAATGCCTTAATGTAAGAAAGTATGGATCTGTTTTTATTCATGTTGGTACAAATTATCTCATCCACAAGGACTCTCAGGCTGCTATTAGGGAATATCATACAACCCTCTTAGATGGCACTGAGGTGTTATGAAAGGGATTAAAGATTGTTATGAGACCTGTAATTATTACATGTTCAATGGTAACACTAATACTGTAGATTGTGTAACTGTGACAATAAAGACAATACAGGAATATATAACAATTGCTGGAGTATATAGACCACCAAAGATGACCTAGAGGAATTCATACATTTCTTGTATGAAACACAGGAGAGAAGAATAATAGTGGCTGGGGAACTGAATTTACCAGAAATAGACTGGAATAATACTGATTCAATGATATTAGTAAGGAAATTCTTTAGAAAGTATGTTCAGGAGCAAAAGTTACTTCAGACTGTAAAAAAGCCTGCCAGGGAACACAGCATACTAGACATCATTTGAGTTCCGAAATAAATGAGGCTTGGCAACAAACCAATTTGTCCAGGGACATCTTCAGTAGGGAGTTAGACAAATATATTAGTGAGAGGTTAGAGGGTGGGGGGATGAAAAGGGTTAAATGGAAGGAGAATTGACTGAGAGGAAATGAGGTAAGGGGTGGGGAGGGCTTAGGCAAGACCAGCTGGGTAAGGAATCACATTTTGGTGTGAACTTGCTAAGGCAAGTGCTACATCCAAGACAACCTGTAGGTATTTCAGAGTACAGGTAGGCCTTGAGTTAATGGTGGTAGTTACTGGATTATTAGCACAAGGTCCTTTGCTTGTGAATTATGAAGAAAAATTAACATTCAGTAGGCCAAGTGACTTTGTTTAAATGTACTTAAAGCTTGTCCAGGTAACAGGTAATTTTAGCCATGGGATATAGTAACTACTTTGCTAATTTGTTTTGAGAAGGTGTAGCTGCTGCCTATCATCCACAGCTGGGTTTTTCATTTGATGGAATTAGTGGTTTTACATTTTGGTATGAATTAGTTTTTTTTGTCTTGTTGGTTTGCTGGTTATGGTTGGACCATCAGTTGGAAATTTTTCCTGTCGGTCTTGGGAAGCAAGGTAGGCATGTGGTGAAGGTATATTGCAAGGCAATGGTGGGAGCAGTGGGTCAAGAAAGGTTCATTGTGCAAGAACCATTGTCATTGAGCATGTTAAGCTGCCTTTCTTGTCTGCCCCATAATTGCTGCTTCCTTGACTGTTCTGAGGTGGAGAGATAAGTACATCAGTACGGTAGCAGTTGTTTTATATATATATATATATATATATATATATATATATATATATATATATATATATATATGTATATATATAAATATTTATAAATAACATAAATACAAAAAAAATATATTGTTTTGGCTTCAGTGGTGTTTTGGGGGCTGGAGGGAGCCATGATATCCGCTTTGCAAGCTGCGAGTTCTGCGAGGGGAGGATGTTGCTACTGCACATGTGCAGTGTAATGTTATTAAATTAAAAAAAGCCAATTGCATCTATGAATGCCCTCATTCACCTCATATTTGGTAGTCAAATTCCTTCTGGATTCTGAGGTTGATGGCAGCTTCATTTGGGGTCTGTCCCTGACTTAGTTTGGGAGTCGGGGTTGGTCTTGGGCTCCTGAGACTTTTGCAGCACGAGTAGTGAGTTACACAGTGTATGCTGCAGCTTCCTTTTTTGCAGGCTTTAAGGTTCAAAAGTAACATTGTGTACGAGCATGCGTGATAGGCTCTGTGCAGTTTTCACACAATTTTCCATTAGCTATGCTAAATGTGTATGGAAACAGGCTATTGTGATTCCTGCATATAAAAGGGGTGACAAGACTTCTATAATGTATAATGACAGGAAAGAGATGAAATGCATTTAACTAAAACATCTAATGCCTAAGAAATCATTCAACATATCTCTCAGGACAGTTTAGGTTTGGGCACTGTCACACATTTGCTATAGTGTGGGTTGGTATCGGCACCTTTCAACTGTACTGATTTTACAGAGTGGCCAGACTTTACCTCATAATGTTGGCTGTTTAATAAAATTGTGTTTTTTGGCTAATCACTGGCAAATCATTAAAGTCCAGAGTTAGATATAATAATACCCAACAGAAAATTCATAATGCAAAGACAGTTTTCTTGTTGGCTCTCTAATGGTCGAAGTAATGACTACAGATCATTTCTATTTTGGGCCTTTGCTCCACTTCTTTGCCACCTTGTCCAGACTTATTGCTTAAGAGTTTTATATGCATGACAGTATGCACTGTGGGACGACACTTTAAGTGTATTATTGACAGCAGGATACAACGCGAGACCAGAGAAAGTGGGTGGCAGTTGAAGGGGCCAAACAGGTGAAGTTGGACATAGGTTTTGAAATTTGGATGGAGACCCATGCTTTGTATTGGAGGTTTGTTGGGCAGCAGGTTTCCTTGCCGCCTTTTGTCTGTTCTTTCATTGGTTTTCTGGCACTGTGAGTGCTGCATTAGGGGACAGACACACCTCTTGATTTCCTGATCATGGTCTTCCAGCTTTGCTCAGCGCTGCATCATAGTAATCTCTAGCAGCTGAATGGGTAGTTTGCCCTTGGGGCAGTCCCCAACTGGACTGTTTGCATTCGGAGTCTTAAGATCATTATTGATTCTTAATCAGGTCTTGGGTGGACCAGTTAGCAATGGTAAATAAACAAATATGGGAAATGAGAAATGGATCCACATATGGTTGCTTTGTATAACTTTATGTCAGTGCTGAACCATGATTATAATATGCCACCATTAAGTGAAATTAGCACTGTAGAATTGGGGGGTGGTAGGCAGACATTTGATAACATGTTTGAACACAGGATTTGATGAAGGTACACACATTAAAAAGCATGATTTAGTGATACTGAGTTCAGATGCTGCAAAGGCCTTTGATCAGGATAGGCTGAGTGATATTACTTAACCCAGATGAATCTGTAGCTTGGTGTTTCACACAAGCTGATGACTTTATTGTATCTATATACATTAATTTTTAGCCAGACTGAAGAGCTGCCTGCATACAACAGTTTTTTTCCTGGGCATGTGGCCGAGGCACTAATGGTCATGGGGGGTGGAGGGTTGGCACTCTTTCTTATTCGGGTCAGTCATGTTTCTAGGGATACTGCTGCTCTGTAACCATAAGAATTGCTGATATTCTATCAACATGGATAGCAACTCTTATATAAATTAATAAATTTAATGTGATGTGAGTGTCCATGTTTACAGGTATGAGACAGCTTGTCTCGAGTGCCATGGCTTAAATAGATTGCTTTTGGCTTGTTTAGATGAGCATGATGGATGTGTGGTATAATACTGAACTAATTGATAGCTGGGCCCTCCTAATTTACAAAGTGCCAGTACTTTGGGTTGGCAGTGAAGTATAACAGTAAAGTACAAGTCTTAAACTGAGTTTGGTATAAGAAGTAGTTTGCTACCTGCACATTTAACCCCATACATTAATGGAATGGGCTGACAATCTGTGCATAAATTTCCCCCTCCCCATTAGATCTGATTTAATGGTTTGGGTTTTCTACGTGATTACATGCGAATGCATAACAAGGTTAAGTATGATGGCTGCAAATATGATAACTACTCAATGCTTACTGTGCTCTCTTGTTTGTTACTTTTCTAGGAAAGGTACCTTTTTTTGATTGCACACAGCTCACAATAAACATCTGTTCGCAGCGGCTCAGGAGAGGTTGTCCAACAGTAAGAGCAATGCTTAAAGTGCCCTAAATTATTGGACCTTTGCCATCGTTAACTATGGCCTTGTCCAGATTCTTGCTCTAAGGGATCGTGAGGTATGATGCTTGGTCCATGTTAAAGCCCTCACAGCGACTCAGATTTTCATTGCCTTTGCAGACTGATATGGACTCTGCTATTCTAGTGACTTTTAATTATAAGAGCAGTGTTTAGGATCTGTTTTTGTTAGGACCTTCTGATAATTTTTCTCTTTCAGCGTCAGGATGAGGAAAGGGTGGTGCATTCACTAATGGCTCATTGGCAACTTTAATTAGGAGGCTCAGTGGGTGGTAAATGTGATAAGTTCACTGATAGGAATAGTGCTTTTAATATGTGATTCAGCCTACTTATCACTGATAGCAGTTACTTTCATACTGAGTGTTATACCTTCCCAATGCAAAGCTTCATGGAACATGAACTTTTGATGCCGGGTAATGTAAGGTAAAGCCTCTTCCTTACAACAGAGGCCATTGCAGGCTCTATAATATCCAGTAATGGCAGAGGTATGGAATGGTTTAAATTTTTCATTACACTGATGGTTTCTCATTTTGTTTCTAAGATGAGGAATGCAGCCACTATAGAGTGGAACAAATGGGTAGAAGGCGGAACCCTTACTAATGCAATTCAGAAGATTTACCTTTTTTTCTCTCTTTGCAGATGACTGGGATCGAAAGGTGATAGTGCCTATTGCAACTGATGTCCCTGTTGAGAGAGTGGTGCGCAAAGAGGTCTGAGTGCGGGAGTGCAAAGTGAGCAACAGTCTCTAAAATTTAACAGGAAGCCCAGGCCCAGGTTCATGCTTTGGGTCTAATGAGTTTGCAAAATTGATTCCATTGGCTCCAACCGGTATATATTTTATTAAAATTGAATCCATAATAGCACATATGTGCACTACCAATCACTCCTTTCCGTATGTCGCTGTTGGAGTTTCTGGACATTGGGGGCCTTCCATTGAGGTCGCAGGTAACGACATGACTTCAAGGCTCATTTAGGCAAATAAGAGTTGTACGGTCTGGGATTACTGTGGTGACAGGTGTGCTTGAGGTAAGTTAGGAGCATGGTAAAACAGGTGTTTAGTTTACATTAAGGGGATTTGGGGGTTGAACTTAGGTGGGATAGAGTTGCAACAGCTGACGGGGGTTGGGTTAATGGTTAGTTAAGTGAGCTTTGGGGCAAGGGTGGGGTTCTTGTAACCTGTCACTTCCGGACTTTAGTATAGAAAGGTTTGGAATGGGAGTTTGTAATTCTGAATTAGTCAATTTGGCAGGCATCCTACTTTAAGCAGAGGGAGCTGAGGGGAATAGGGTTCATGTTCACTTGGTTGATATGACAGTGGTATGGTTTGATGGTGCTGTTAGCTGAGGTGTCAGGTTGGGTTAGTAGTATTAGATATGTACTGCAGGGCTCTAGAGTAGTTTTTATAAGTGGGTTGTGGTAGGGGTGTTGCATCCACCAGGGGCTAGGAGATTGGGGGATGGATTGTTGAGTTAGTTGGTGCAGGTTTGTGAGGAAGGGGGGCATTCCAGTTGGTCAAGGAGGATTCTGCTGCAATGACTACAATTTCATGGGTGACAGGGTATGGTAACTTACAAAAATTTGGAAGGGACTTATGCTGGAAGAGTATAGGTGATAGGGTGAAGACTTTTGGATGTACATTGCATTTGTGGGGTTTCTCCTGGCATAGGGTTAGTTTTTGGTGGTGCATTTGGTAGGTACTGATTGGGGAATCATGGCGAGGCTACTACTGGTAGTTAGCTAAGCAAGAGTTTAACCATTATGTTAGGTTATGAGGTTAGGGTTGTCGCTTTAGCATTGTAGAGGGATTGGGGTTTAATTTTATCTGTTTAGGCAAATTGCTACCTTGGCTGTTTATGGGATAGGGCTGTGGGAGGTGATGACATGAATGCAGTTTGGATAGAGAGGATGCCATACACCGAATGATGGCTGGCTTTATGCCTTTTGAGGGGTGGTTAGATTGGAAGTTCGGTAAGAGAGAGGGGGAACAGCCTCTAGTGTTTGGATGTTCATTTCAATAAAGTGGGGTAGGAAAGTCAGCAGTTGGAGGCAATAAGTGGTAAATATAAGTGAGCGGAGGTAAGGACACTGCTTATTTGGTTGGAGGGGTAATTCAATAAATGGTATATGAAGTGAGTTGTTGGACACTGCTTTATAAGTAAAGGACTTGGTGGGATGTGTAATTCAATAAATGTTATATAAAGTGAGTTGTTGGATGCTGCTTCATAAGTAAAGGACTTAGTGGGATGTGTAACTCAATAAATGGTATATGAAGTGAGTTGTTGGACACTGCTTTATAAGTAAAGGACTTGGTGGGATGTGTAATTCAATAAATGTTATATAAAGTGAGTTGTTGGATGCTGCTTCATAAGTAAAGGACTTGGTGGAATGTGCAATTCAATAAATGGTATATGAAGTGAGTCGGACGCTGCTTCATAAGTAAAGGACTTGGTGGGATGTGTAATTCAATAAACAGTATATGAAGTGAGTTGTTGGACGCTGCTTCATAAGTAAAGGACTTGGTGGGATGTGTAATTCAATAAATGGTATATGAAGTGAGTTGATGGACGCTGCTTCATAAGTAAAGGACTTGGTGGGATGTGTAATTCAATAAATGACATATTAAGTTGGACGTTGCTTCATAAGTAAAGTAAGTGAGTAGCGGTATGGACACTGCTTACTGGGTCAGAATGAGTAAGGTCATGCTATCCTGATTAACATTACAGGGATGTTTATGCTGTGATTAAAATCAGCTGTACTATGTTCAGTTGTACTTAATAATATTGGTTATCAAAGCCATGTTATAGAAGTTTAATAAAGGTTGTCAAATGTCATTCGGTGTGATGTGTTTTATTAAAGGAGACCGGGACAAATTACTGTTATTTCATGTCAAGTTTTACCATCACTGATGTGCAGTGATCACTAGGATATATACATTAATTTCTAGCTACATAATTCTGCCATACTGAAATCTAAACCAGAATTATACAACAGATTATGTGGAAGCAAAATGGTCACTATGTAAAATTTATTGGAGTGATACATTCAGTGGAAAAAATGCAGAAGGAAATTGGAAAGTTTTAAAAGATAAAGTGTTTGACTGCAAAAAAAATCAGAGTGTTTTAACAATCAGGAATTAGGCACACAATGTCAGGAGGATATATTTCCATAACAACAAGAAACTTGATTATTGTAAGAGAAAAAAATATAAGAATTAAAAACCAGGTGAAACTATAACTTTGAAAACTGATATAAACAAGCTGGATAGACAAATTAAACATAATGTGAGACAAGATGAAGAAATTTTGAAGAAAATGTATATAAAGATATTGAACACAATAGGAAACCATTTAATAGATATATAACGTAGTAAGAGTAAAGGCATACAAACTGATAGTGTCTAAATTCAGAATTTTTTTCTGACGCACAAAAGATTATCGACATATTTACAAAATATTATGGAAAGCAGACTGGCTCCACAAAGGCGGTTATCAAAAAGTAGGAGAGAATCTTCAGACAACCTATGTAGAAGATTCTGCAGGAATGACAAGTGTACTAAGTGGTTCTCTGAGACAGCAGCTGATGAATGGAACAGACTACCAAATTTCACTAAAGGAAATACTAGTTTAGATATTTTTACGAACAGCCTGGACACGTATTATGGGAACAAATGCTTTGGTATATTGGCAGAATAGAAGGACATCAATGCCTGTGCTTGAAATATGTGTATGTAAGGGGGTAATAAACTCAAGATACTGAAATCAAATTAAATTATTTTGAAAACGAACTATGCAAACTGGATCCAAAGCCCATGATGGAGACAGAATTAGTAATAATGACCTGAGAACACTATCTCATGAGCTTACAGTGCCATTATATCTGATAAATACTAGGTCATATTAAAATGGAGAGATTCCTCGTGATTGGAGACATGCACTTGTTAAACCTGTCTTTATGGGAAAGGAAGTAGGACAAATCTAGTCATACAGACCTATAAGTTTACTTTCATGTTGTGGAAAAATAATGGAGAAGGGTATACTGGATAAGTTATTGTCGAAATTTGAATGGTTGGGACTTGAAACCATATGTCAGAAAGCATATGCTGAAAATAGATCCATTTGCTGAATAGCAATGAAAATTTGAGAGGTACAGAAAAACATATTTAAAAGTATAACAGCACACTTCACAAACTTTTAAGATAGCTTAGTTAAGGAGCATGTGCAAAGAAAATGCAATTTTTTTTTAACCAGAAACCCTTTGACCAGAAGAAAATCACTTGAGTACAAGGAATATGCCTATGGATGTATTCAAAGGGATACCAGGAAATTACCTAGAGAATACCAGGAGCCTAATCATGGATATGCTTGTACTCAGGATGAATCAGAGACCCATTGGTGGGTGAACCTGGATGAAGCTGACCAGCATGAGTTAAGTTGCTGAACAAGGACTGTGAATGACAGCTTTTGTTTTCTTTTGCAAATCTTTTTTCCTGAAGTACAACTACGCCTGTTTTTCATTCCAAACCACCATTATGTTGGATACCACATTGCAAATAAAATGCACTTTAATCTTTAGTGTTTTTTGAATACTATACTGGTAGGTTTTGGTGGGCAAAATCTGATCAATGTATTAAATCTCACTACATTTTCTTTCTAGTTTTGTAGCCTACAAGTGCACAGACATTTAATATTAATTTCCTAACCAAAAAGGAGACACAGAAAAGATACCTGTTCTATTCCATAAGTGAACTGCTGTACTTAATCAAAATGAAGGAATTCACAGATAACTTAGTTCTGAGCACTAGTACCTTCCAGCCTATCAGGAGAACAGTGAGCCTATTGACAAACTCTACTTCACTCTACCAGAACTGATGTATGTGATAAGGACTGTGTTGACAACTCTGAAAACCACCCACCACTAATAAAACTCAGTAATAATGTCTCCCCAAATAAACACTTACAGACCAGGGAACCTGAGATACGTCCAACGCAATTCATCACCTTTATCAGTGTTTTTAAAGTTAAACAGTTGAGAATGTCACTGTACTGAAGTCTATGGTAAATAAAGAAGGCCAAAGAACAAAATGGTACAAACTTGGATCAGTTATTGCTCTACCTCATTTTAGTTGTAGGAGAGGTACCTAATGATTTACAGTATTTGAGTTACTACATTGGCGGCATCTCTGAGGCTTGATAAATAGCAAAGAAAAGTTAAGAGGAGGAGAAAAGATATTTAAAAGTATAACAGCACTCTTCACAAACCTTGTTTTTGAGAGGTATGCTGCTCCAAACAATTAGATTCAGTTTTTCCAGATGACAGCAGAGATTCTCAAAGTATATATGGATATGGAAGGTACAGATTTTATGGACTATCAAAGACTAAAATGAGAGCCACTGATTAGGATGGTGTGTCTCCAGAGACACATGCCATAAAATGTCATTATTTAACATTTAATATCAGTAAAACAGTAAAGGCAAAAATATGTGATCTAAAACATGTTTTAAATCTATGGTTATAACGAGAACTAAATAGTAAAAAATGACAGATACTTTAGCTGTTTACAAATCTGAAGAAGGCACTTGTATGATTTATAGAAATCGACTTTTCAGAATGACTCTAAGAGCAGTGATAAATTAGTTGTGCTCATTGAAGATTATTGGTGAAGGAAACACAGTTTAGAAGTGAACAGTCTACAGCAGTAACTAACAATGTCCAGATGTCTGTGAACATCCAGAAACAGTTAAATGAAACACTATGTTTCATATGTGGGAAGTGGAGACACACTGCAAAAAAATTCTTTAATTATTAATATTGTACCTAAAAAAAGGGATTTTTAACCAGCCTGCTGGTAGAAGAAATATAAATGCTGTACCTTTCAAAAATGTGATTTTGTTACCATCCTGCTAATGAAACTATACTGATGGATGGTATAATAAACATATAGTCTCTCTGCCGCTACTAGGATAGCCAAATATGAGTGCTGTTGTATATGAAAGAATTGAAAAACTACTACATTTTGGGAGCATAATCAATCTTATTAACAATCCTTATATCTGTAAACAAAATATATGACAGCAAAAGATGGAACTGATGTGTGCTCATGGTGCTAGGAAAGAGCATCTTAAAACATATATAGTAATCCAGACACTGTTTGGGATGTGTTGTATCGTGTGGCTTTAGATCCTAACTTAACCAAGACGTTAAAATTAGGTCAAGACTTCCCTGGAGAAATTTTAAACAGGAGACACAATGTTAACGTCTAGAGAATAAATTCCAAGCGTGATGGCAAAAACCTTTTGAATGTTAGAGAAAAATAATGAAATGAACTACAAAAATACAATAAACTGGAAATGGAAGGCCAGAAGATATAGCACATAAATGTATTAAAACCATGGAGGGAAAGGGTACCTTCTATATTCAGTATGGGAGCTAATGTATGCACAAATTGCACAGTATAAGCCAACTCCATCCTTGCTGTTCTAATGGATAAAACATTGCCTCAAAGTAAATAAAAATAAAGTGCACTTTACTTAAAGATCAGTCTGCAGTGTTTGTTAAACAGTACAATGAGTATGAATGTGTTTGCTAAGGTATTTAAGTCTACATTAGTAATTCCAGTACATAGTTGCACTGCATTTTCTTTTTAAGTAGTCTAACTGCTGGTATTAAACTCTAGTTTCATTCTTAAGTACTGAGTGGATGTCAGGTTAATTAGGTTGATAGGTTCATACTAGGCTATCTGCCCTAGGGCATTTAGGACTAGTCTTTGCATTAAGGCAGTTCCAGGCCAGTCAGCAAAGAGCTAAGGGTCTAAAAATTCCAAAGTTGCTGTTTGCTGTGATCCGAGAAAGAAAGCTAACTGGTTTTCAGTTCTTGATCTGTTTATAAATTCATGTTAACAGTCTCTATCTGCTTTAGCTAAGGTCTTTAAGTCTATATTAGTAATTCCAGCACATAGTTGCACTGCATTGTATTGTACACGAGGTCTAACTGTTGGTATTAAACACAAGTTTCATTCTTATGTACTGAGTGTATGTCAGGCTAGTTCAGGACTAGTCTTTGCATTAAAGCAGTTGCAGGCCATTCATCTCAGAGCTATGTATGAGTCTAATAGTTTTTCTTTCCCATCGATGTACCCTGTTGTATTCTTATACCTAGTGCATCTGCTGCTGCCTGCCTCTTATGACAATTTGACAACATAATTTCCTCCCTTTCCCTGTTTATTGGCTATTGACAATAAACACATAAGTATCACTTTGCAAAGTCATCCCCTTAAATATTCACCAGGCTAAAAGACCTCTGATAAAACCACTTCATATTGAGTGTACTGATGTTGCTTGCGCTGATTTTAGTATTAATTTACTGATTTGTTTTACTACAGTTAGCTTACTGATGTTGTTTTGTATTGAACTTTAAACACCCAGTTGTAAGTCCACCCAAACTTTAAACAAACAGGACTTCAAGCAGCTATAGTTACTCCTTTCCCCAGAGTCATTCGTGTCAGTATCATGGACCAGCAATTCCCCACAACTTCTTTATTTAGCCTTTTTTTATGATGGGTGTCTTGAGACAGTGTAAGAATTGTCTCAAGCTGTCTGACAATCATCTATTGCTTGAAAAGCTTAACAATGTGTGTGACAGATGTACATATATAACAAGCTTGGATGCAAAAGTCTCAAACAAAATAAACACAAGAACCAAAACCATCAGCAGTAAACCACACGCCACACCTCTACAAGGCAATCACAATATACATAAACTATACTGAGGTTCTAAAGATTAACTTGTAAACCTCACAAACCTCCAAAACACACCAGAGGCAAAAACACACTCAACAAGTTAAGCCGACCTCACATACCACAATGAGTCCCAAAGTCACAGATGCTGAGCCTGTAAGGCAGGTATTGACGCAACCAAACATTCTTGTTATAGGTGACTCCACTGTAAGACATACAGATGTGCCTCTTAACAGGCTGAGTAAGGAAAGAGTGACTTTGTCTTGTCCTAGTTCTTTGTGCCATTTAATGGGGTTATAATATTTGTCATCCTGTTAAGGTATGACTGACAGGCCTCCCTGCTTCACCTGGGATGGCCTGCATCTGTCCATTCTAGGTTTTTGATTACTGGCAAAGACACTGTCCATCCCCAGTGCCTTTTTTTAGGCAATGCCAACCTAATAAACCTACTAACATAACAAAACAAGCAAAAGAAAATATGAAGGTGGTACAGATCAATGCTAGGAGCCTAATCCTCATACCATATTTCTAAATACACTAAACTCTCTTGCCCCCTCTAAACAACTTAGACTACAATCTAACAATGCCCCCTGGCTCTCCAAAGAGACAAAGTCTCTTATGTTAGAAAGAGACAAAGCATAATAAAAATGAAGGAACTATCCCAACTACATAATTATAGACATCTCAATAATGACAACAAGTCCTTCTATACCTCTGCCCAACTCAGTAACAAATCCTACCCTCAGAGGTTCTGGTCAACTATTAAC
Organism: Protopterus annectens; assembly: GCF_019279795.1. Taxonomy (NCBI): domain Eukaryota; kingdom Metazoa; phylum Chordata; order Ceratodontiformes; family Protopteridae; genus Protopterus; species Protopterus annectens. Next base: position 772,857,079 of record NC_056746.1, on the reverse strand, counting down.
AAAATCCTTTCTCCTAGCTCCCATGCAAACCCCAGCCCTTACCCTAACTCATCATCTCTGGAAATGGCCACTGAACTCAATAAACACTTTATTGACACTATCCAAACACTCATGCCCCCCAGCTGCAATACTACTACTACTCTGCCTACCCCTCCCAACCCATCTGACAAACATCCTTTCAAGTTACATCCTGTCTCTATCGCCTACATCCGATCTCTTCTGCAAAAGCTCAAACCCTGCTCTCCCTGCACTGACAACCTTCCTCCTTCCTTCCTTAAACTCGCCACAGACTCAACTGCCTACCCAGTGTCCATATTAATTAATAGATCTACACAGGAATCTACTGTTCCCACACTATGGAAATCCTTTTTCACCATTCCACTACACAAAGGTGGTCACTCTACTGACCCATCTAACTATCGTCCTATAGCTATCCTATCCCCCCTCTCTAAAATTTGTGAAAAATGTATCCATTCACAATTACTCAACCACCTCCTAAAATACAAACTACCTCCTTCAACACAACCTTCTTACTCCCACCCAGCATGGGTTCCATCTCAACCACAGCACAACTACTGCCCTCTTATCCTTCACATACACTATTGCTGAAGCCCTTGATAATAAAAACTTACATCTTGCCTCTTCCTAGACCTTTCTAAAGCCTTTGACACAGTCTCCCATCCTCTCCTGTTATCGAAACTTGCTAATCTCAACATGTCTCCTTCCACCCTTTCCTGGTTCACCAGCTACTTATATTGTAGGCAGCAACCTGTTAAATGGATATCTTCTGCTTCTCCATTCTTACCTCTCCTAACTGGGGTTCCACGAGGCACCATCCTTGGTCCCCCCCCCCTTTTCAATGTCTTCACCAAAGATCTCTATACAGCTTGCAAAAAATCCTCCCTCATCCAATATGCAGACGATTTAACTCTAATCTCCAACTCCGAACTCCATACCCAAACTCAACAGGTTTTCCTATCTACAGAACACTGGTTAACTAGCAACCTACTCATCCTTAACCCTAAAAAGACCAAACTCCTACTATTTCTTCCCAAATCACTCACACACTCACCATAAATCCTGATTGGCATTATTTCCTTGAATAACAATACTATACAACCCGAAGCCCACACCAAACTCCTAGGGGTCATTATTGATGATAAATTCAAATTCTACTTGCACATTCTCCGATATATAAAAAAGACACAAGAAAAATTTGGTCTACTTTATCGCAATAAAAAATGCTTAACTGCTAATTCCAGATTCACCCTTGCTCAAGCTCTTCACCTTCCCTCCCTTCTTTACGCCGCCCCTGTACTCATCAAAACCCAAACTACAACCTCAAACAAGCAACAAACTTATCATAAGATAGCTAGATTTATCACTAACTTTTCATATAATACTCACTCATTGCCTAGCCCTAAAATCTCTCCACTGGCTTGAATTTACACATTTACTGTTGCTATCACAACTCCAAATGTTACATACCATTCTCTATAGACCTTCTTCCTGCCCTGCTCTCTTTACCTTCATTACTACTTACTCTCCTACTAGTACCCTCCGTTCATCAAATCAGCAACTGTTACATATCTACCACCCTAAAAAACAGTGGGCAAACTATTGTATAAGTACTCTGTTGCCCAAGCCTGGAACAAACTTCCTAGAGACATATGCTTCAGCACACACCCATCCCACTTTAAAGAGAAACTCAAACTTCATCCACTCAACTCCAAAACCTGTCCTTGTCTAACCCCACCTTAATTTCCCCTCCATCATTTGCTTTCCCCCCTTAGGCAGAAGTATTTTCCCATAGCAAATACTTCTAAACCAAGTTCTCTAATCACAACTGACTAATTTAAATCTTTATGTAAATATGTACATATTATACCTACTTTGTATAAATATGATAAATGCATTTGCTTGTATGTGAATTTTTACTGCAATATTTCCCTATGTTGTTTAATCACATCATTTCTTATATAACTGTACTTAGAATTGTTCTTTTTTTTGTAAACTCTATATCTATTCTTAGAGCTTTTCTCCTCGGGTCTCCACTGAAAATGGGCCACAAGCCCAGTTGGACTAACCCGGTTAACAAATGTCAATAAATAAATAAATAAATCAAACAAGAAACTCAAGTCCCTATAAGCCCTTCTCCCTCTGGAGAATACGGACATCAATGTAGTGACTGAGACATTGGTTAAAACAGCAGAGAGCACTCTGGCTGTGCAGGGCTATAATGCCTTTCATGCATTTATACCATCTACTGCACAGGCAGGGGAAAAAAGTGGAGGTGTCTCAGTCTTCATCCAGAAGAGACTCACAAGTGAAGGGCAAACCCCAGAAACAAACCCACATGCTAGAACTATAACATCAACAAACTTTACAATAAAAGGAAACACATTTTGACCAAAAGTAAGAAGATTACTTTCCAGAATGTTAGAGCCCTGTCACTGAAATAAACAACTCAGCAGCTCAAAACAATCAACCAAAGCCAAGTTTGAGACTAAAACAGCTATCCCAACCAAAGACAATCACAAGGTCTTTTATGTTTGTAATCTCAAAAGCAAAATGCAGCAATGCGCTGAGCAGATTGTGTTACCTACACGGAGGCTGAAGATACAGCAAACCTACTGGCTAATAAATTTACCTGTAACATTACCCCTCCATCTGTCCCTCAGAATATACCTGAAACTGGCTCACCTCCAGTTATCACACAAACCCAAGTCCTAAAAGTGCTATCAAAAGCTAAAATACTGCATTGATGGGTCCTGACAATATCCCTGGATGTATCTTAAATATCATGAAGCATGATATAGCCACAAACCTAATAACACTGTTCAGTCTGTCTACATTACAGGTTTTGTACCAAGTGAATGGAAAACAGCTACAGTCCTTCACCTGGGGGATCTTCCACAGACCTAAGTAATTATAAGTCTCACCAGCCTTGTACGCTAAGCCATGAAACTAATCAATCAGGACATAAGGAACCACCAAACACTGGATTCATCTAAGTTTGGATTCGTCAAGGGTAGGTCAACCTGGTGGACTTTTCTGAAAATATCACAAAAGCAATGGAGTAAAGCACAATGGTACAACACTGCATACCTCAAACTGGCCAAAGCTTTTGACACAATTCCCCACACAGTCATAGTATAAAAGCTAAATAAATGGGAACAAACCCCGTGTCACCTACTGGTCTGCCAATAGATAGGACTCAGGAAATCAAAACAGGGGAAGTTACCCTCACAAAGAGACCAGTCACCAATGGAGTCCCCCAGGGTTCTGTGTTGAGACCTCTCCTTTTGGCATCTACTTTTCTGAAGTAAAAGCCAATACCAAAGGGATCTGGTGAACTTAATTTGCAGATTACTACATGCTAGGAGAAGTAATTGAATCCACAAATGACTTAGCCATCCTTCAGGAAGTTTGTCACGAATAAATAACTGTTGCCAAAATCAAGGGCTGAAACTAAATACCAAAAAATGCACTACTGTATCCTTTGGGAAGTCATCTACCACAGGGAACTACCACACTGACAATTCACCCCTAAGAGTTGACCCAGTGTGGAATTTGGGAACTTATGTGGACAGTGACATAATGTTTGATCAACATGTGTCCAATGTTGTTAGAAAATCCTTCTACACTGCACAGCTTATAAACAAAAGGATTGTGTCTAGATCTAGGGATTTCATTGTCTCCCTTTTACTTAGCACTCATCAGGCCAATCATTGAGTATAATGCCCCCTTTCAAAAAGATACGTGCAATGTTAAAAACCACTCCAATGAATCAAAAAGTTTATTACTAAAAAGTTAAGTGCTTTTGTTCCTTATAGGAACTTTTAAAGAACTGATACAATAATATATGTAAAGCATTTAAACTATTAAAAATTTGACACAAAAACAAGTCTAGTAGTTCTATCAAATGCTTAAAGTCAAATTACCATCTACAGAATGTGCAACTAAATGTTTAACATAGGAAATTTTTTATACTAATGAAACCTCAAAACATACAAAAAAAGTATATAATTATACAGTTATATCTATATACATATATATGTATGTGTGTGTGTATATATATATATATATATATATATATATATATATATATATGAATGAAACCTTGTCATACAGCCCCCGAGGATGAGTGGTGTTCAATTTTAACTGCCAAAACAACTCCCTGGACTCCAATTTTGTTTCCCATAAACTCCTTCTAATCATAAAAGGAAGCTTCTCCAATACAAAAAATAAAACATTTTCAAAATCTTGACAATTAATAGAATGCTTATATATTGCACTCCTTAAAAATCTTTACTCTTAACAGTTTTCATATATTCTCACTTTTAATTGTCTTTCCATCTTACCAACATAAAAACATGTACAGGAAAGGCACATCGCCAGATAAACCACCCTTGAAGTATTACAACTGAATTTCCTGTTACTAGTTAAATGAATGAGAAAAGGAAGGAAAGAACTGATTTTTAGCATTATGTAAACTTTTCATTTTATACCATAAATTATCATATATACCCTATCGGGATAAAAGCATTAACAAAAACATTAATATGGCACATATTCATAATTTAGCATAAAATGAAATCACAGCTTGTCTACTGACCAATGTATTTGGGTCAGCAAACATTTGAGACGTAAATGATGAGCTGTCCTGTAGAATGCTGCTTTGCAATGCTACTATGTGGATGCTGCTTGAGGTATTCATATAAATTATGCAAATATGTATAAATGGGTCAACTTTTTAATCCCAAAATACTGAAATCTCGAATTTCAGTATTTTGAGACTAAAACATCGAAAGCTCACAATCAAGAATACTCACAAAATCAAAAGAAATAAAACAAAAAAAAATATCCAATCCTCCCCCCAAAACAACACGTAACAATCGGAAATACCACCATACGTTCCTGCAGGGGGGCAAGCCCCCCTACGCCATATACCAACTCCGAGGTTGCACTAACTCAAAAAATACAAAAACACAGACACACTCTTGCCTGTCCTACACTCCCCATATACAGCACTCGCACACATACAGTCTCAACTACATACCCCAATCTACCCCTAAAACTCCCTAAAAAATTAAAAACAGACATTTATATCCAAAACCCTTAAAAATTGAAGAATTACCTCAATCTTTGTAAATAAACGAATATCGGCTGCCATAACACAATATTCTTAAAGAGACAGTACCCAATCACATACACACCACACTATACATATCACGCATTCCGGATACTGATTTGACATAGTGCAGTTTCGGAAAACTGCACTGTCAACATTATGGTCTTGAAATACTGAAATTCGAAATTTCAGAATTTCCAGATATAAAATATATTATTTTAGTGCTAAACAAGTACAAATATCTGAAAAGTGGTAGTAGTTAGATAATAGGTAGCAAAGAGAAACTTCCTAGTATTATGTAAGCAACCATTTTACACCATATATACCACATAAAACACACACACACACACACACACACACACACACACACACACACACACAAAAAATCAGGAACAGTTTTTAAATTTATCCTAAAGCACTTGAAAAATTAACTGCACAAGATGTTTCTCTATTAAAGTGTATTTTGAACAATAAAAAATGTGAAACGCTAAAGTGTGGCTATGCTGACTGACATTTGTTAAGGTACAGAAAGGAGGAAAAAAAAAAGAAGGCGGCAAAGTCAAGAACAGCTGAGAAGTATGTTCTCACCAGGGCTCTGATTTGCACACATCATTCAATATCCAATCCTGTGCAACTCTGCTGTGCACGGTTTGTGAAGAAAAAAGTTTCTAGCTTGCAGTATTATGTGTACCCTAGCTTTGCACTGATCTTTCTTATGGCGCTGGTAGTTCATTTCTGCTAACAAATATCATTTAATTTTATATGGCTAAGCAAATTTTGTACTGATGCTCCATAAACCACTGATTTTGTTTCTCTTTTACTGGGTCTTAGTTCAGCTTGAGATATTCTTGAGATACTCCCTCTATATTTTACTTGATGCATTCATTGCTGGTATGTCAGGAGTTTTCAAACACTCAAACAATGCAAAGAAAAGCTTAAAGGGCTGAACGGATGTCAGGCATCCTTTCAACTTACTTTGTGTACCAGGGAGGACATAAGCTTAATGGCATAGAAGAAGCAGAGGAAACTGATTTATTAAGCTTCCTTAATATGTCACATCCTTCAAATACTTTGCCATTTGGCTAGACCAATCAATTTACTTTCAACTACACATTTAAAACACAAACAAAAAGATCAACAAACTACTGTTCCCAGTGAACAAGCTATCACCTCTTCTGTACAAGCCAGCAGAAACTGACATAGGCAAAGGCATATCCTTATCTCAACTCATAAATAAGAACTATGCATTACAGCTGCAGCTTCAGCTTACAAACCATCCTCAACAAAATCTGCCAGTTCATTACTAACTCCCCCAGTAATGAACACCACTGCCTAAATCTCACCAAACTAAATGGCTCCCAGTACATTTGAAATTCAACTTCCTACTAGGATCACTAATTCACAAAGTCCTTTCTCTTGAGACATCATCCTCTCCCACTCATAAACAAATATGTATTACAGTTCTTTACATCCCTCCTTGGGACAATACAGCTATACTGGAAGATACCCTACACTGGATATCCATAACAGTTCCACAAGAAATACTACTACTAGATGATGTGAATGTCAGCTGGTTGGACATTAACTCTAACTCTCCTACATCTAGCATAAACTTATTTGGTTTCACATAACCAATTAATAATTAATAGTCATATACCTTATCACCAGTCTATCAAGACTTTGTTTAATCATGCCAATGTTTACTGATTTCCTGATACTGACTGGGAGTTTATTTCATAACAATGAAGCTCTTAATGTCAAACAGAAGGACCTCTAATTTGTTTCATATATTTGTATAATAAACTTTAAATTACAATTTATAATCACAGAGTTGCTGTGATATCTTTTCATGCCCATAACAGATTTACTCGAGGCCCTTCTCAGTATGGAGAACATCGATGTCTGTGCTGTAACTGAAACCTGGTTCAAGGCTCCTGAGAGCACCCCGGCACTATTAGGTTTTACCTCATATCATGCGTTCCGGCCCCAAAACCCGGACCACTCCACAAAAGGAGGGGGTGTATCCATATTCATAAAGGATACTCACACCTCCAGGTTGGTGGCAACGCATGAAGCTTCGGAAACCATCCAGGTGCAACTAACAATAGGCAAAACTGCTCTACAAATTGTAGCATGCTACAGGCCACCCTCTCAAACTCAGGAACCCCACACAGCCTTCCTGAAGACACTGGAGGGTATAAATGTATCTCCAAACACCATCATATTGGGTGACTTCAACTACCGAATATAGACTGGGAACATTACTCAAGCCCTAACTTTCTAGCCCAACGGTTCCTGGAGTTCATAAATTCAAATGCCATGGAACAGCTAGTCACTGTTCCCACGAGAGGAGAAAATATACTAGATCTCATTGTCACAAACATGGGGACAAAATGCTCCACACCGGAAGTATATCCCTCATTGGTGAGATCTGATCATAAACTAATCTCACTGGAAATCCACATCCCGCCCCCACCCCAAACAAAAAGACCATAGTGAAGAACTTCTCTAAAGCAAACTTCACACTACTCAAGACTGGTGTGGTATCCTTCAAGGCCCCTGAGTCAGAGGAAACCACAACCCAAGCTAGGAAGCCCTTACAAATGCCTTCTATGAACACCTCCAGGACTGCATGGATCAGGCAATCCCAAATAAAACCAAGACTCTTTCCACAAAGGGCAAACGTCCAGTCTGGTGGACCCCAGCCATTAACAAACTTTACAATAAGAGGAGAAAGCTATTACATGATAGAACAAAATCCATAAAAGGGAAGTCACCCCTGATCATTATTAGTAAAAATTACGAGCACTCATAAAATCAACTAAGGCCAATTTTGAGAGAAAAATTGCCATGGATTCAAAGGACAATCATAAGGCCTTTTTCAGCTATGTTAGGAACCTGGGTGGAAACTCACAGATATGCTCAGAATTAGTCCAAAATGATACAAAATCACTGAACCCACAGACATTGCCAACATACTGGCAGACAGGTTCAGTGCAAACTTCACCCCTCTCCCCTAAAGGAGAGATAACTATCCCAGCCGAGTGTAGCCTCCCGGACATCTCAAATGCGCAGGTGAAAGCTGCTCTCTCTAAAGCTAAAAACACAGCATCAATGGGACCGGATGGTGTCCCCGGCTGTGTGCTACACGAGCTAAATGAGGAATTAAACCCGCACATAAGGCAGCTGTTTAATCTCAGCCTTACCACAGGATACGTGCCCAAGGAGTGGCGTGACGGCAACTGTGGTCCTACTCCACAAAGGTGGCGCCTCTCGGACCCTGGTAATTACCGCCCCATAAGCTTAACAAGTCTAGTCTGCAAAGCTATGGAGAGGATCATAATGGAGCTCATAAACAAAGATATAGGGGACTTGCAGACATTGGACCCGACCCAGTTTGGCTTTGTCAAGGGAAGATCATGCCTTTTGAACTTGGTCGACTTCTTTGAAACAGTCACCAAGGCCATTGATGAGGGAAAGGCAGTCCATACAGCCTACCTTGACCTTGCAAAGGCTTTCGACACAATACCCCACTCGGGTATTGTAGAAAAACTTACCAGCTTAAATGTAAACCCATATGTCACAAGATGGGTTGCAAACTGGCTTAAGGACAGAACCCACAGGGTTAGAGTTGCTGGCGCTGTGTAAGACTCCAAGCCGGTCACAAGTGGTGTCCCACAGGGCTCGGTCCTTGGCCCCCTATTGTTTGGCATCTACTTCTCAGAAGTACAGGCCAACATGGGAGGACTTTGGCTGACAAAGTTTGCAGATGACTGCAAACTGGGCGCCATAGTGGAAAGTGCATCGGACACTGATATCCTTCAGAAGGGACTCACGGAAACAGATAGCTGGTGCCAGAGCCATGGCCTGAAGTTAAACGCCTAAAAATGTATAGTCATACCCTTCGGGAAAAACAAGGTAACCCCAAGCTACCATATAGGTGGCAATCCACTAAGCACAGAAGAGGTTATCAGGGACCTGGGGACCCAGGTTGACAGTGGCCTTTCTTTTGACACTCACATTGCTAAAGTGGTTAGAAAGACCTTCTACATTGCCCACCTGATCATGAAGGGATTCACATCCAGATCTAGTGAGGTCATTGTTCCCTGTACTCTTCACTTATCAGACCAATGATCGAGTACAATGCCCCATTCGGGATGTATCTCACCCGACATCTGCAGCAATTGGAGAGGCCCCAAAAGTTCCTCACCAAAAGGATAAAGGGACTCCAAAATCTGTCATATGCTGCCAGATTGAAGAAACTCCAGCTCTATTCAGTCGCATACCGTCTGCTCAGAGGTGACATGTGCCTGACATACAAGGCCATGTCCAACCCGGAATTAATGGACATGCTCCACCTCAAAAAATCCAAATCCACCAAAACCACTAGAGCAAGCGACTTAAACCTTAGCACGGATATAAATAGGACGTGCTGGAGGGATAGATTTATCACTCAGAGACTCCCTATGCTGTGGAATAAAATCCCGGTCCATGTGAGGCAGAGCACCTCGCTGACTCTGTTCAAGAGAAATCTGGACCTGTGGATGGGGGATCGTAGGTTTACCCCGGGAATCATCTCTGGGTCACTGCTGGACAGAGGCACAACAAACTAATGGGCACAGTATTTTTTCATATAAGGGGTGGCGTAAGCCACAATAATTTGGGCTAGGCTTATAAATGCCTTAGGGCAGATAGCCTAGTATAAACCTATGAACCTATGAAAACATCATTAAGCACTTTAGAAGTAAAGCTAAATTTGCCTCCCTAACACCTATATTTCAGACTGGAGAGGTTTAGGAGTTTACAAAATTTTGTATATTTACTAGTCTTAGGGTACAAAAGCCACCTAGTAAATTTCTATTGCACTAATTCGATTTTGTAATGTTCATTTTGATTATAATTGCAGAAGATACTAAATTCTAAAATTGGCTGTATACAGATTTTGTAGATAGTTAGAGGCATCTCTGAATGTGAATTATTTATTTACTATTCTTAGTTGTTTTAATGCCTGTAAAGTTATTAGATCAACATGCTTCCAAATGAGAATTTGTCAGTCAATGTAATACCTACATCTTTACAATAGCTACCTTCTTTCAGTACACTTGATGACAGTCATAAAGATCTAGTCAGACATGGTTTTTCCTGAAGTATGTAACACTGTACTTGTCAGTACTGAACTTTAGACCAATAGATTCTGCCCACATTATTACATTGCAAATATAATCATTTACTGAGTCAAAGCCAAATTTGCAGTCATCTGTATACTTACTTATCCAGAAATGTCTGTTCTTAGGAATGGCAACAAATACAACATTGAATAGCACACGTCCTAACACAGAGCCCTGTGGAATTCTTAAGTTGACCAACAAATATTCTTTTACCACTGATTATTACAGCTTATATTTTACCATTCAGCTAGGACATAACCCATCTGATGATACAGGGATTAATCTTTGACTTGCACAACACAGAATGAATCACTTGGAAGGAATTGATTTCAAAGGTTTTTGCCAACTCTAAGTATATTGTAAGTAAAAAAAAATTGCAGGTATTAAACAGGCAGTAACTTTACAGCCATTAAAACAACTAACATCTAAGTAAAAAAAAAAAAATATATATATATATATATATATATATATATATATATTAGGTATAACTTCACTCTATTATTATTTTTGTTGATAATTTTACTGTTTGTAAACCATACCTTGCTATGTCTTGTATGTTATGTAATGTAAACCTCTGTAACATGTATTCTTGTTGGAGCTTTTCTCCCCAGGACTCCATTGAAAATGGGTTCACTTGGCCCAATGGACCATCCTGGTTAACCAACAGCAAATAAATAACAAATAAATAAATATTGGCCCATCTGACAGACCTGAATCCAAAACCATGGTATTAGCATTATAAAATTCTACTGTGTTTGTAAAGGTTGAACATACCCTTAATAAAACCGGGCTGATAAATGTATAGGATAGCCACTGTGTTATCACTATTGACTAACTCTGTAAAACATCATTCAAAACACTATCAAGAAATGATGTTAAACTACTAGGTCTAAAGTTCTTAATGTTATCTTTATGACCTTTTTATGAATGGGTATTGTGTGTGACATTTTTCATGAACTCAGGATTTTTCCAAAATATAAAAGTGGCGCAGTGGTGCGACAGTTAAAACTGTCCTTTTACAGAAAGAGTTTCTCCAGTTCAATTCTTGGCTGGGATGTGTTCTGTGCAGAGTCTGCATATCCTCCTTGTGTTCACATGGGTTTCCTCCAGGTGCTCCGGTTTCCCCTCACATTCCAAAGACATGCACCTGGAGTGTTTCTACCTAGGCCTCCACTGAAAATAGCCTCTGTCCTAGTCAAACTTTCCCAGTCAACAAATGTTAAATAAATAAATACATAAAAAGTTTATTAAAAATATTCACCAATATTGGGATAAGAGTATCTTTTAAACTATGTATTCGGATAGAAGGAATAAAATCAGGTCACATCAAAATGTTTCCTTGATCTGCAGATTACCCCAGAAACAACACCAGTTGTTAAATATAGAAACAAAAAGCAAGTCTGCAACCAGTGGAGGGAGATTTCTTGTATCCTACCTCTTCCAGACTGGAAGAGGACTTCAAAACACCCAAGAGCTTGTAATACGAGGCTAATCCTGAGAAGGATTTTGTTGTACATTATGTAAATCTTTTTGTAACCAGGAGCTCATCCATTTTCTGTTAAAAATAAAGCTTGAGTAATTCTTGAATAAAACACATTGCACTTAATTGTTAGGTGCTAGTGAAGAGGTTTGTTGACCTCATGTTAGCAGTAGTATACAGTGAATTCTACTGACTTTAATACATAACTAAGCAGGGAAAGGGATTTAACAAAACACAGACTAAAAGCCATTCTCAGGACTAACACAGGAACCATGACCCCATGACTGTTATAGTGTGAGACGCTAAAATGTTATTTAATACAATTCCACTCACATTGTTCATGGTTTTGGGGATTTTACATACATATATAGTTCATTTTATTAGCTGCGTCTAAATGAAGGGGGCCTTGCTTAAGGTCATCATGAGTTCAAATACCATGATCAGAGTTATCTAGTAGTTCTTTTATGGCAACATTTTTTATAGATAAGTAAGAAAATAAAATACAATCTCGTAAGTGTTTTAAAACAAACTATGAGACATTATATTCGAAAAAAAACTGCAAATTAGCCTGAAAAAGAAAGATTATCTTAAAATGTTACATCTATTATCAAACCAAAAAAAGAGAAAAATGTATATAGAAGGAAAAACAATGTAAACTTAAATAATAATTATTAGAATTACTATCAAAGGTCTTCTTTATTTTACTCTTTTTAATTATTACTGACTTCAATAGCTGGATGAAATCTGTGAAGACAGGTTTTTTATTCTGTCGCCATATCCTAGTAATAACTTTTCTCACAATCTCAAGAATTAGGTAAAATAACGGAAAATGATGAGACTTAAGACCTTTAGGTAACAGAACATGTTCTTCAAAAGTCTTTACATTGTCATTCCATACTGCTTGAACAAAAAGATTTTCCAAAATTTTAACACATTTATATTTAAATATAATGTGTTGCCAGTTTGCGTTGGGTTGACTGTTACATCTCCAACAAACAGTCTGACCATTTCCATTTATCTTAGTCATTCTATTTGGAGTTTAAAAGACCCAGTGACATTTAAAAGTGAAAATCTTTAAAAACTAACCTTAAGAAGTCCTTTACATTTCAAAATATAATTTTCATCTAAATCTCAATAATTATATTTTTCATTCTGAAAATGAAACTGCCAAAATCCATCATTAATGTTATCCCTATAGTCTAAAATTATTTTGTTTGCATTAGATAACACTGTTTCACCTTCTTTAAAAAAATAAACTGACACAAGTATTCTAGAAACAGTGGCATGTTTTAGCAGAAGAAATAGTAGAACTCAAAAAATTACCCAAAGCATAAAGTCTAATTCTTTGTAGAAGAATTGCACCATCTTGAGATAATCCAAATTCAAATATTAATTTATATATTTCAAATTTTTATCACAAAACAATTATACCATCCAATAAAATTGTTATTCTTACAACAAGCCACACAGTGAATATTTAATTATACTGCGGACTCTCTAATAATGCAAAAGAGAAAATTATACCTAACCATTTTAGTTCAATATTTTTTAAATACAACATGTTTAAAGTTTTTAACATGTAATTAACATACTGTGAATTAGCAGGATTGTAAATATTACATTGAGGATAACTAATTCATAGAATACATAATTTATTAAAACCTAAATCTACATTATTTATAGTGTAATTATTTTTTTAATTCAAACAAAGAAGAATGTAATGATTTCCATTAATACTATAGTTAGCATCTATCCAGAGAACAGCTGTTTTAAAGATATCTGCAAGTAAGTAAGTTTCTACATTGGGTAATTTAGTATCACCCATCTGCCATGTCCTAATGTGATGATTAAATGCAAGCTGTTGTTTAGCTGGAAGCCAAAAAAAGCTTAACACATTTTATTGATTGATTTTATATAAGTTGTATTAGGCAATAAAGCAGTGGTTTGATCTATGTAAATAAATTTAGGAAGAATTACCATTTGAATTAATTGTCATCTCAAAGCTGAAAATTAGTTCCATTTGGTAAATAAATCATTCATTTCTGTAAAACAAGTCTCAATGTTTGTAGTATGGTATCTAACTCTTTTTTTTCCCTATGGCTATATCTAAATATACTAGGTTTTTAACATTCCAGTTAATAAAAAATACTTGAAGAAAAATCATATTGTTTACTATTTAAAAAACTGCATTAGATTTTTTTTCTCATTTAAAGATAATCCTAAATGCAACTCATATTCCTTAGTTATTTTTACTAATTGCTTTATAGAAGATCTAATACTAGATTTAACAATATAATCCATGAAGATTTAAAGATAAAATCTTCAACTCCATTTTTTCTTGAAATTGAGATACTTGAATTAGTTGTAAATTACCAGCTCTCAATATGTAACCAATTATTATAAAAAGGGTTTTGTTGTTTAACACGCTATTAAATTTTGTATTGTTTTTGAATAAAACATATACTGACACATTTAAGTCTAAATAAAATAAAAAAATAAAAGATTTACAGGCCCATGGTGGTGGTGCTGCGGTAGCGTTGTCGCCTCACAGTAAGACGCTGTCTGGTTCGATTTTCAGCTAGAGCGTCTTCTGCGTGGAGACGTGTGAATGGGCGTACCTTCGTTGAAGGTTGTGCGTCAGGGCTGGTAACTCGGCAAGTAAAAATCAACTACCAATCATTAGCGGACTGGAGTTCCACTGTGGCGACCCCTAACCGGGAAAAGCTGAAAGACACAACAACAACAACAACAATAAATAAAATTAAGAGAAACATACTGGAATTAAACAAAAACTCCTAGCGTAGTGGGTAATATTCAATTAACTACTCTATGCTAACTAAATATTTTAAAAAATATATTGCAAGTTATAAGAATATAGTAGAGTCATCAACTCTGTAATTATCTACTGAGAGTGCAAGTGTTTCTACTGATAATTTAATTAATAAATTAGCCTCGTACACGCACACACACACACACACACACACACACACATACACATCTATATATATATAAACTATTAAAATTAATAATTTGCAAAGTGCTAACTAAATATTTACTTCTTTTTTTACTAATATATAATTATATACTTATTATACATTATGTATAGTGTAAAGTTATGAAAGGTTATGAAAAATCTGAGACAGAAATATTATCACAATTGATGAAATGACTAAGTAAATATTAACATTGTATTAATTTATAGTATCCATAAACTACTCTTATAGCAAGAATAACACTCTATATTCAGTAATATTGCAAAATATTTAAATATTTAAAAATTAATAAAATATGTTTCTTTGTGAACAAAAAACAACCTGCCAAAAAGAGAACACCCACTGAAATGTCTCCAAAGAACTGTAGACAAATAATGTAAAATAAAACAGAGACGCAGACAGCTGTAAAATCCAGGATAGGCCTTTACTGAGTGCAAAACACAAGCACTTTCACAATCTAGCTTCTTCAGGTGTAACAAAGCACTTAAAACAGACACACCTATATACTCACTGCATATCACATGTTTGAAGTCATATGACTAAGCATCACTAAAGCAAATCCTTTAAAGCTATACTAACATGAATTATATTCTAACTAACTAGATGTAAAAGACAATATTTATACAAGACAATGATAAAAATTACGATGACAAAAAATACTATATTCCTTCCTAAATAAATACATATAAAAATGTAAACATTATATATCAATAAATAATATATTGTAATAACCAATCCCTGACCTGCAAAAAACAAATAAATAATTCATATATCAAAGTTTCATATATAAAAACACATATACATAAACCTATGACTTTATCTGCGAAGAGGCCTCATTTTAAGTTTTGGTCGCAGGGGAATACATTCATTTAGGCCATGTCCTTCTGTACCTATCAATTTAGTTATCCACATGGCTTCTACACTTTCTGTCCTGTTGCAGATATCTCCCCTTCTTATATTCTCCTGCAACAGGGCTATGACTCTGAATCTAAAAATGTGGGTCATATCAGTATTCATAACGTGTCTGGCTAAAGCATTCACCTTATTACCCTTCCTAATATTATAGACATGCTCTCTGATGCGTTCCTTTAAACTCCTATCTGTCTTCCCAACATAGAATTTGGCACATACACAGCAATTGGCTAAGTAAACTACATGTCTGCTGAGACAGTCAGCTCTAATGTCAAAATGAAAATCTCGATCCAAATCTGGATGGTAAAAGCGATCACTAGTGTCTATATACTGGAACCAATTGCAACTGCCACAAGGTCTCATCCCTCCTCTACCATTGCTCATCTGCCCATCTCTCAGATAACATAGTCTCCTCTTCAGAGATCTATTGTTCCTGAAACTAAATCTGGGTACTGTGTCCACCAAGCCAGCTACCTCATGATCAGTCAGCAGAATTTGCCAATGTTTCTTAACTATTTCAGTGCACTTGTGTACATCAGCGGTATATTTCAAGGACATCCTAAGTTTATAATTGGTGGATGCCTCTTGTCTTTCACTTCCATGATTAAACTTCCTTGAAAAATATGGCATGGCTTGATCTTTTCTCCTACCTACTGCTTGCGGTACATGTTTCCTAAGAGTATTATCATTGTATCCCCTGTCTCCCAAATACACCATCACTTTCTCCACTTCCTTGCTGAAGTCCTCATCTCTCACATTGAGCCTAGAGGCTCTCATCACTTGATTGGTTATTACATTTTTAAAAATATGTGGTGGATGCGCGCTGCTCCTATGCAATAAATGATTTACATGGCAGTCCTTCCTGTATTGTTTGGTGTACACTCCACCTTCAATACATTTAACTATCTCCACATCCAAAAAATCTATATTTTTTTTTGAAGACCTATGAGTAAATTGTAAAAACGATGTGCTCATGTTTATAAATTCTAAAAAATCAGATAGCTGCTGTTCACTGCCTCCCCACACAATAAAGACATCATCTACAAATCTACGGTAAAAAGGGAGTAAATTAATATAAGGACCTTTCAAAATATATGAATCTTCCCATTTGACCATGACTGCATTGGCGTAGCTATTGGCACAAGATGTGCCCATAACTATGCCGCTGCATTGCCTGTAGAACTGCTCATCAAATAGAAATAAATTATGCTCTAAAACCAACCCCAACAGTGTATGTAACAAACGTATCTTCTCCGGTGTATATTCCGTATACACCTCTAAAAAGTCCTTCACTGCTGCCAATCCTACTGCATTCGGAATGACAGTAAATAAGGACACGACATCTAATGTGACAAACATTATATTGGAATCATACTCTTCAACAAACTCATATAAATCCCTTAAAAAGTGTTCCGTGTCTTTGAGAACGTATTTATTGCTGTCTAAAACAGGTCTCAAGTGTTTCTCTATGAAAATCGAGACTGGTTCAGTACACCAACCTCTGCTAGAGACAATAGGTCTCATTGGAGGGTTGACAACTGATTTATGCACTTTTGGAAGGCCTTGCAATATGGGTATAGTGGGTTTATGTACCAAAAAATATTCCAAAAGTTTCTCATCTGTCATACCATTTGTAAATAGCCCTTCCAATACCATATGTACTCTTGAAATATAACCTGATACCTGTTCAACTCCTATTATTTCGTAAGAAGAGTCATTCTTTAGACTGGCAGATATACTATTTTTATAACTATCTCTATCTAACACCACTATGAGACCCCCTTTGTCTGCTAGTCTCACAATAATTTGTTCATTCCTTTCTAATTCTAATAACGCTTCTCTTTCATGTCGTGTCATATTCTGCTTTAAATTATTGTGTGGTTTAAATCCCTGTTTAACATTAGCCTCATATATATCTCGTATGCACAATTTCTCAAAAGCATTGACTAAAACATTACTATTAGGCATGAAAGAGCTGGGTTTGGAAAACCCTACACATTTGCTATTAGCGTCTGCATTATCTGTATACAAAAGTTTCAAGTTTAAATTTCTGGCAAACATCTTAATGTCCAAAATAACTTCTGCATAGCAGGAGTAACTCGTAGGGATAAACGATAGCCCTTTACATAAGACGGATAAATGATAGTCATTCAATACTAAGTTCTTTTGTTGTTCATGAATGCCTTTTTTATACTCATCTGATTTTCTTGAGGTTGTTCCCATTTCCTCTTGCCCCTCATAGTGCTTCTCCCTCTCGACTGTTCTCTGTTGGACTTGAAGCCATACGTTTTCATCGGCAGCGGAAAGTCTATGTTGTACTGTTGTAAAAAATCCCCAGGCAAAGAATCTCCTAAACCATTTCGTTCTTCATGATGAATTTGTGCCGTCGTAACAATGACCTTCCTCCTCGCTCCCTGGTCAACTTGCCCAGTTGAAACATCATCATTGCTCGCTGCTGGATTAATCTCTGTCATCTCCACCATATTCGTGCTTCCCCTCGTGTCTGGGTCTGTCATCACCGGTGTTACCGCTTCTGTTCTGGTGGCTGACGTCATCACTTCCGGTCTATGTGATGGATCAGTAGAATCACTCTCCCTTGTCTCTCGTTCATCCCTGGGCCACATGAAAATATTCCCTGTACGGAAATCGCCTCTATCTCTAATTATTTTCCCCACCTTCACTTTCTGTAGTTTGTTTTCATAATGTAACAAGGAGCCCATAATTTCCTCCATATATTCATCTATAACCTTAACTGGAAAGTTATTGCACAGTCTCTTATAAAGTACATTGATGTTACCCACGGAGATAGCCATCTCTCTCCGCTGAGATTAATGCACAAATACCCAAAACTGGCTTGTAAATTAATCCTCTGCCATTCTTCTAGTAACTGATTGTCCCCATTATGAAATGAGGGCATTTTGAGTATGCGTAATCCTCGAGGTATGATCTGTTCTCTTAAACATACCTCGAGATGATATTTCTCAAATTGGCTCCTTTATAACTTATACAGTTCTTTTTCTAGGGCAAACAGTTCAGTTTTTAGTGCTATAACATCATATGAGACACTGTTGGTGTTGTCCAGAACCATAGCAGAACAATTCATAAGTGGATTTTCCTTCTTATTAATATCAGTCAAATAGTTGTCTAACTTCTTACTGTATACTCTCTCCAAGGGTGTAGAATTGGTAGTATCCAAGGTAATAATGTCTTCAGCCATCTTAGTGGGTTCTCAGCCAAAAACTGACTAAAGAACAAAAAACAACCTGCCAAAAAGAGAACACCCACTGAAATGTCTCCAAAGAACTGTAGACAAATAATGTAAAATAAAACAAAGACGCAGACAGCTGTAAAATCCAGGATAGGCCTTTACTGAGTGCAAAACACAAGCGCTTTCACAATCTAGCTTCTTCAGGTGTAACAAAGCACTTAAAACAGACACACCTATATACTCACTGCATATCACATGTCTGAAGTCATATGACTAAGCATCACTAAAGCAAATCCTTTAAAGCTATACTAACATGAATTATATTCTAACTAACTAGATGTAAAAGACAATATTTATACAAGACAATGATAAAAATTACGATGACAAAAAATACTATATTCCTTCCTAAATAAATACATATAAAAATGTAAACATTATATATCAATAAATAATATATTTTAATAACCAATCCCTAACCTGCAAAAAACAAATAAATAATTCATATATCAAAGTGTCATATATAAAAACACATATACATAAACCTATGACTTATTCCCCTAGATAAAGTCATAGGTTTATGTATATGTGTTTTTATATATGAAACTTTGATATATGGATTATTTATTTGTTTTTTGCAGGGTAGGGATTGGTTATTAAAATATATTATTTATTGATATATAATGTTTACATTTTTATATGTATTTATTTAGGAAGGAATATAGTATTTTTTTGTCATCGTAATTTTTATCATTGTCTTGTATAAATATTGTCTTTTACATCTAGTTAGTTAGAATATAATTCATGTTAGTATAGCTTTAAAGGATTTGTTCGATGCTTAGTCATATGACTTCAGACATGTGATATGCAGTGAGTATATAGGTGTGTCTGTTTTAAGTGCTTTGTTACGCCTGAAGAAGCTAGATTGTGAAAGCGCTTGTGTTTTGCACTCAGTAAAGGCCTATCCTGGATTTTACAGCTGTCTGCGTCTCTGTTTTATTTTACACTATTTACGTTTCAGTGGGTGTTCTCTTTTTGACAGGTTGTTTTTTGTTCTTTAGTCAGTTTTTGGCTGCCAGAGAACCCACTAAGATGGCTGAAGACATTATTACCTTGGATACTACCAATTCTACACCCTTGGAGAGAGTATACAGTAAGAAGTTAGACAACTATTTGACTGATATTAATAAGAAGGAAAATCCACTTATGAATTGTTCTGCTATGGTTCTGGACAACACCAACAGTGTCTCATACGATGTTATAGCACTAGAAACTGAACTGTTTGCCCTAGAAAAAGAACTGTATAAGTTAAAAAGGAGCCAATTTGAGAAATATCATCTCGAGGTATGTTTAAGAGAACAGATCATACCTCGAGGATTATACATACTCAAAATGCCCTCATTTCATAATGGGGACAATCAGTTACTAGAAGAATGGCAGAGGATTAATTTACAAGCCAGTTTTGGGTATTTGCATGCATTAATCTCAGCGGCCGAGAGAGAGATGGCTAACTCCGTGGGTAACATCAATGTACTTTATAAGAGACTGTGCAATAACTTTCCAGTTAAGGTTATAGATGAATATATGGAGGAAATTATGGGCTCCTTGTTACATTATGAAAACAAACTACAGAAAGTGAAGGTGGAGAAAATAATTAGAGATAGAGGCGATTTCCGTACAGGGAATATTTTCATGTGGCCCAGGGATGAACGAGAGACAAGGGAGAGTGATTCTACTGATCCATCACATAGACCGGAAGTGATGACGTCAGCCACCAGAACGGAAGCGGTAACACCGGTGATGAAGGACCCAGACACGAGGGGAAGCACGAATATGGTGGAGATGACAGAGATTAATCCAGCAGCGAGCAATGATGATGTTACAACTGGGCAAGTTGACCAGGGAGCGAGGAGGAAGGTCATTGTTACGACGGCACAAATTCATCATGAAGAACGAAATGGTTTAGGAGATTCTTTGCCTGGGGATTTTTTACAACAGTACAACATAGACTTTCCACTGCCGATGAAAACATATGGCTTCAAGTCCAACAGAGAACAGTCGAGAGGGAGAAGCACTACGAGGGGCAAGAGGAAATGGGAACAACCTCAAGAAAATCAGATGAGTATAAAAAAGGCATTCATGAACAACAAAAGAACTTAGTGTTGAATTTATCTAAATTTTTATTGAATGACTATCATTTATCCGTCTTATGTAAAGCGGGCTATCCTCACGAAGCTATCCTCACGCAGTTACCCTATGGTGCAGAAGTTATTTGGACATTAAGATGTTTGCCAGAAATTTAAACTTGAAACTTTTGTATACAGATAATGCAGACACTAATAACAATGTGTAGGGTTTTCCAAACCCAGCTTTTCACATGCCTAATAGTAATGTTTTAGTCAATGCTTTTGAGAAATCAGCATATGTGCACATCAGATATATATGAGGCTAATGTTAAACAGGGATTTAAGCCACACAATAATTTAAAGCAGAATATGACCACGAAAGAGAAGCGTTATTAAATTAGAAAGGAATGAACAAATTATTGTGAGACCAGCAGACAAAGGGGGTCTCATAGTGGTGTTAGATAGAGATAGTTATAAAAATAGTATATCTGCCAGTCTAAAGAATGACTCTTCTTCTAAAATAATAGGAATTGAACAGGTATCAGGTTATATTTCAAGAATACATATGGTATTGGAAGGGCTATTTACAAATGGTATGATAGATGAGAAACTTTGGAATATTTTTTTGGTACATAAACCCACTATACCCATATTGCAAGGCCTTCCAAAAGTGCATAAATCAGTTGTCAACCCTCAATGAGACCCTATTGTCTCTAGCAGAGGTTGGTGTACTGAACCAGTCTCGATTTTCATAGAGAAACACTTGAGACCTGTTTTAGACAGCAATAAATACGTTCTCAAAGACACAGAACACTTTTAAAGGATTTATATGAGTTTGTTGAAGAGTATGATTCCAATATAATGTTTGTCACATTAGATATCGTGTCCTTATTTACTGTCATTCGAATGCAGTAGGATTGGCAGCAGTGAAGGACTTTTTAGAGGTGTATACAGAATGTACACCGGAGAAGATACGTTTGTTACTTACACTGTTGGGGTTGGTTTTAGAGCATAATTTATTTCTATTTGATGAGCAGTTCTACAGGCAATGCAGCGGCGTAGCTATGGGCACATCTTGTGCCAATAGCTACGTCAATGCAGTCATGGTCAAATGGGAAGATCATATATTTTTGGAAAGGTCCCTTATAATTTACTCCCTTTTTACCGTAGATTTGTAGATGATGTCTTTTATTGATATGGGGAGGCAGTAGACAGCAGCTATCTGATGATTTTTAGAATTTATAAACATGAGCACATCGTTTTTACAATTTACTCATGGAGTCTTCAAAAAAAAATAATATATGGATTTTTTTGGATGTGGAATAGTTAAATGTATTGAAGGTGTACACCAAACAATACAGGAAGGACTGCCATGTAAATCATTTATTGCATAGAAGACAGCGGCGCATCCACCACATATTTTTAAAAAGTAATAGCCAATCGAAGTGATGACCAGCCTCTGAAATAGGCTGTGTGAGAGAATGAGGACTTCAGCAAGGAAGTGGAGAAAGTGATGGTGTATTTGGGAGACAGGGGATACAATGATAATACTCTTAGGAAACATGTACTGCAAGCAGTAGGTAGGAGAAAAGATCAAGCCATGCTGTATTTTTTCAGGAAGTTTAATCCTTAGGTGAGAGGCATCACCAATTATAAACTTAGGATGTCCATGAAATATGTCGCTGATGTACACAGAGTACACTGAAATAGTTAAGACCACGGTGCAAATTCTGCTGACTGATCATGAGGTATGCTGGCTTGGTGGTTACAGTACCCAGAATTAGTTTCGAGGAACAAATCTCTGAAGAGGAGACTCTGTTATCCGAGAGATGGGCAGATGAACAATGAGCACCAGGAGGGCGCGGACAACGTGGCAGTTGCAATTGATTGCCAGTATATGAACACTGGTGATCGCTTTACCATCAGATTTGGATCGAGATTTTCATTTTGACATTAGAGCGGCGACTTGTCTGAGCAGACAGTGGTTAACTTAGCGGGTACTGTGTATGTGCCAAATTCTATGTTGGGGAAGACGAACGGGAGTTTAAAGGAGCGCATCCGAGAGCATGTCTACTGTTAGGAAGAGTTAATAAGGTGAATGCTTGGCCGAACCCGATTATGAATACTGATATGACCCACATTTTTAGATTCGAGAGTCATAACCCTGTTGCAGGAGAATATAAGAAGGGAGACCAACTCTGCAACAGGACAGAAGAAGTGTAAAAACAATGTGGATAACTAAATTGATGGGTACAGAAAGGACATGGCCTAAATGAATGTATTCCCCTGAGACCGGAAAACTTAAAATGAGACACTCTTACGCGAATAAAGTCATAGGTTTATGTATATGTGTTTTTTTATATGAAACTTTGATATATGAATTATTTATTTATTTTTGCAGGTTAGGGATTGGTTATTAAAATATATTATTTATTGATATATGTCTGTTTACATATTTATATGTATTTATTTAGGAAGGAATATGGTATTTTTTGCCGTAAATAATTTTATCATTGTCTTGGCCATAAATATTGTCTTTTTACATCTAGTTAGTTAGAATATAATTCATGTTAGTATAGCTTTTAAAGTTTAACATGGGCTGATGGTTGGTCATATGACTTCAGACATGTGATATGCAGTGAGGATGAAAACATATGGCTTCAAGTCCAACAGAGAACAGTCGAGAGGAGAAGCACTACGAGGGCAAGAGGAAATGGGAACAACCTCAAGAAAATCAGATGAGTATAAAAAAGGCATTCATGAACAACAAAAGAACTTAGTGTTGAATTTATCTAAATTTTTATTGAATGACTATCATTTATCCGTCTTATGTAAAGGGCTATCGTTTATCCCTACGAGTTACTCCTGCTATGCAGAAGTTATTTTGGACATTAAGATGTTTGCCAGAAATTTAAACTTGAAACTTTTGTATACAGATAATGCAGACACTAATAGCAAATGTGTAGGGTTTTCCAAACCCAGCTTTTTCATGCCTAATAGTAATGTTTTAGTCAATGCTTTTGAGAAATTGTGCATACGAGATATATATGAGGCTAATGTTAAACAGGGATTTAAGCCACACAATAATTTAAAGCAGAATATGACACGACAGGAAAGAGAAGCGTTATTAGAATTAGAAAGGAATGAACAAATTATTGTGAGACCAGCAGACAAAGGGGGTCTCATAGTGGTGTTAGATAGAGATAGTTATAAAAATAGTATATCTGCCAGTCTAAAGAATGACTCTTCTTACGAAATAATAGGAATTGAACAGGTATCAGGTTATATTTCAAGAGTACATATGGTATTGGAAGGGCTATTTACAAATGGTATGATAGATGAGAAACTTTTGGAATATTTTTTGGTACATAAACCCACTATACCCATATTGCAAGGCCTTCCAAAAGTGCATAAATCAGTTGTCAACCCTCCAATGAGACCTATTGTCTCTAGCAGAGGTTGGTGTACTGAACCAGTCTCGATTTTCATAGAGAAACACTTGAGACCTGTTTTAGACAGCAATAAATACGTTCTCAAAGACACAGAACACTTTTTAAGGGATTTATATGAGTTTGTTGAAGAGTATGATTCCAATATAATGTTTGTCACATTAGATGTCGTGTCCTTATTTACTGTCATTCCGAATGCAGTAGGATTGGCAGCAGTGAAGGACTTTTTAGAGGTGTATACAGAATGTACACCGGAGAAGATACGTTTGTTACTTACACTGTTGGGGTTGGTTTTAGAGCATAATTTATTTCTATTTGATGAGCAGTTCTACAGGCAATGCAGCGGCGTAGCTATGGGCACATCTTGTGCCAATAGCTACGCCAATGCAGTCATGGTCAAATGGGAAGATTCATATATTTTGAAAGGTCCTTATATTAATTTACTCCCTTTTTACCGTAGATTTGTAGATGATGTCTTTATTGTGTGGGGAGGCAGTGAACAGCAGCTATCTGATTTTTTAGAATTTATAAACATGAGCACATCGTTTTTACAATTTACTCATAGGTCTTCAAAAAATAATATGGATTTTTTGGATGTGGAGATAGTTAAATGTATTGAAGGTGGAGTGTACACCAAACAATACAGGAAGGACTGCCATGTAAATCATTTATTGCATAGGAGCAGCGCGCATCCACCACATATTTTTAAAAAAGTAATAACCAATCAAGTGATGAGAGCCTCTAGGCTCAATGTGAGAGATGAGGACTTCAGCAAGGAAGTGGAGAAAGTGATGGTGTATTTGGGAGACAGGGGATACAATGATAATACTCTTAGGAAACATGTACTGCAAGCAGTAGGTAGGAGAAAAGATCAAGCCATGCCATATTTTTCAAGGAAGTTTAATCATGGAAGTGAAAGACAAGAGGCATCCACCAATTATAAACTTAGGATGTCCTTGAAATATATCGCTGATGTACACAAGTACACTGAAATAGTTAAGAAACATTGGCAAATTCTGCTGACTGATCATGAGGTAGCTGGCTTGGTGGACACAGTACCCAGATTTAGTTTCAGGAACAATAGATCTCTGAAGAGGAGACTCTGTTATCCGAGAGATGGGCAGATGAACAATGGTACAGGAGGGACGAGACCTTGTGGCAGTTGCAATTGGTGCCAGTATATAGACACTAGTGATCGCTTTTACCATCCAGATTTGGATCGAGATTTTCATTTTGACATTAGAGCTGACTGTCTGAGCAGACATGTAGTTTACTTAGCCAATTGCTGTGTATGTGCCAAATTCTATGTTGGGAAGACAGACAGGAGTTTAAAGGAACGCATCAGAGAGCATGTCTATAATATTAGGAAGGGTAATAAGGTGAATGCTTTAGCCAGACACGTTATGAATACTGATATGACCCACATTTTTAGATTCAGAGTCATAGCCCTGTTGCAGGAGAATATAAGAAGGGGAGATATCTGCAACAGGACAGAAAGTGTAAAAACAATGTGGATAACTAAATTGATGGGTACAGAAGGACATGGCCTAAATGAATGTATTCCCCTGAGACCGAAACTTAAAATGAGGCCTCTTCGCAGATAAAGTCATAGGTTTATGTATATGTGTTTTTATATATGAAACTTTGATATATGAATTATTTATTTATTTTTTGCAGGTTAGGGATTGGTTATTAAAATATATTATTTATTGATATATAATGTTTACATTTTTATATGTATTTATTTAGGAAGGAATATAGTATTTTTTGCCATCGTAATTTTTATCATTGTCTTGTATAAATATTGTCTTTTACATCTAGTTAGTTAGAATATAATTCATGTTAGTATAGCTTTAAAGGATTTGCTTTAGTGATGCTGAGTCATATGACTTCAGACATGTGATATGCAGTGAGTATATAGGTGTGTCTGTTTTAAGTGCTTTGTTACACCTGAAGAAGCTAGATTGTGAAAGCGCTTGTGTTTTGCACTCAGTAAAGGCCTATCCTGGATTTTACAGCTGTCTGCGTCTCTGTTTTATGTTTCTTTGTGAAACTAAATTGTAAATTTATAACTGTTTCACTTTAATGGAAAATTATAAAGCAGTTGCCATTTGTTAATATATAATAATCCTTCATATATGTTTCAAACAAGAAATAAAATAAAAACAATTCTGCACATGCTCAAATGATGTAAATACATTGCCACAACTACATATAGTTAATAACCAATGTATCCAAATTGCAGTATATTAACTATTGAGAACTTAAACATTAAAATTAAAAAGTGTCACTGGCAAACTGCAATAATCAATAATCATGCATTCGCCAATGGAAGTAACTGATGTCACGTATATGAGACCTTATTCTTTACAATCAGACCAATTAACAGTGTAATTATTTGTGTTTGGTCATAATTTAAGTAAATTCATTCAAATAATAATATAGCACAGTATAGTACAGCACTACAAATATTATACATGTAAGTGACAAACCATTGCTTAGCTACACTGCAAACACTCTATTTTGTTGTCAATTAAGCTATTCCCCTAAATTTCATACGGCTTTTATCTGTATTTGCTATAATTAAGCGACAGGGGTTCATTTACAGATGCAGCAGTGTTAATCCAAAACTGGGAAGTGGAACAGCTTAAACTTGCATTCATCTATAACATTACATTTGTCAAATAAGACCCTAGGCACAAAAGCAATGATTATTCAAGCAATGTAGGCTGTTATGATCCTCATCAACAGAAGCACATCAAAACCCAGACATAAATCACTTCAGCAAGTGATGTACAACCAAACTGCCTGCTTCTCACACACAATCTCCATTATCTGAGAAGTGACCTAATAACACTCTGGATCAGTATATATATATATATATATATATATATATATATATATATATATATATATATATATATATATAGTACAAATTGAGACCATATACATAACAAATATAAATATCACTGAAACTAATAATTACTAAGAAATCAGTCTTACAAATCCACTCTTTTTCCACTCCCCACAAATATCATGCATAAATTATGTCCAACAGTAAACTCACCCTGTCATAATATATTCTGACAAAAGCATCCCACAAATAAAAAATAAAAAAATAAAACAAAATATACATGAATGAATAAAACGTAATATAAAATGTGAAATTTGTTATATATAAAATTATATACATATCAGATATTACCTATGTCACTACAAAAATATAAACAGGTACACTAATATTAGAAAGGAAAGGAAAGAGAAAAGTAACATATAATTCTCTTCTAAATTCATTGTTACTTAAGACATTAACATTTCCCTATTTGCACTACTAAAATACAGAAACGAAATTAAAGTAGAAGCAGCCAAACAACACCACCAATAAATATAACCATATAATTCCAATAAAAGCTCTAAAAACACTAAAGTAGAAAGTGAAGAACAAATATGGCTTGATTATGTAACTCAGAGGATGCCAATTCATCATTTCCACTATGACTTGTCAAATTACAAGTCTGAGGGGAAACAAACCACCAACCTCAACTGCTTAAGAAATAAATCTCATGAAAAAATAAAATGTGAGCATTTTTTTTTTTTGCAGGGGGACAAACTCCCTCCATTCCCTATGCAGAAAGCAAGCCGTTCATAGCCTTGAACTTTATATACATAAATACTGCAACTATGATAAAAAAAAACAGAAATCAGCTGTCAGAATTCTAAAAAGGGTTACTGTTATATGTATACTATACCAGACAACACAGACGGGAATATTAATATCATAACATATATTTAGCACACTAGCTGATTAAGTATGCATGGATGTGTAACAATATTTACAGGTCAGCTGATCTAATGGTATTCTTTCAAAAGAAAATTTGTTGCTTATTCTAGTTGATTCCTATTTCATCTGACTTTTTTATGCTTAGAAGGCATCAAAGATTTGGTATGCTTTATGTTTGTATAGAGATGTTTCTGGTGTGTGTGTGTGTGTGTGTGTGTGTGTGTGTGTGTGTGAGAAATATTTCTAAACTGAGTGTTTTTGTGTGTGTTTAAGTAATAGCAGGAAAAAAATGTAAAGCAAGCATTTGTGCGAGTTTACTTCTTCAAAGTGAATCCAGTAAAAATACTGTTTGTTTACTACTCAGTATATATGACGAGACTGATGAAATGGGGTTATGTAACATGCCAGAATATCCAACAATTTCTGACATTTCGTCATCAACGCACACATGGCTATAATCACTCTAGCACTGCACACCAACAAATTCTCTCATACATCCAAAGAATAAACACCAATAACTAGAGAATGTCTTATCATTACCACAAGAATAAATGACATAAGAACCAAAGTCATATCAATTAAAATATATCTTTAGAATCACCTATTGTTAAAAAATAACAGACCAGTCATGCAATCCCGCACTTTTCAAGTAACCAAAAGACATACTGTCAGACACATCTCTGGCAGTATAATTCCACATTTCACTGCACAAACATTCCTAAATGTCTTAAAGTCAATAACAGAAAGCCTTAAAATAACACATGTAAGTGATAGATAAAGGAACAGATCAATGACATTGTAAGCAAAGTTAGCCATAAGCAGACAATGATCCAGTCCCATGTGCTACTATAAGAGTAGGATATGTGAGTAGTAATCAGAAAACCACTATATGTGTATATATATATATATATATATATATATATATACATACATACACACACACACAAACCTTCATTTCATTATTTTCCCATCCTGATGCACAGCCAACTTAAAACAATAATGTGTTTAAGCATTAAGACTATATACTATAAATTATTAAATACAGTTTTGATAAAAGGTTTACATACTAAATTGTCAATTCTGATTCAGATCATGTATTGAAGACAGTATTAGATGGAAATCTTTTTCAAGATACAGAACATAAATTTTGCAAGGAACTCATTTTCATAGTTGTATGCAGAAGACTTATCAGGAAAGAGGATAATTACAATCTCCAGGCTTGAAAAAAATATGAGAAGATGATGCTCTTTACTTAAAAAAATAGTTACTTACTGCAGAGGTCTTTACAGTTGCTGCTACAGGTCGGCCATCTTGAATGGAATCATATGGTAACATTTTGAATGTTTATAGGAGGGTTTGTAATTACAATGTCTAAAATGTTACTGTCTTGCACATTAACATTAATTAATTAAAATTGTGATATGACAACATGTTAAAAAAATCCTTGCAGTCAACACTTCCTACTGAAAGATTACGCCTGTCAATGTCTGGAAAAAAAATCCCTGATTAGTCCGGTGTTATTAAGCTCCATTAATGAATTCAGTTTTATGAGACAATTATTATGTTCACTACTTGACTTATGTGGACTATAGTAACATAAAATGACTCTTGAGTGGTCTATATAAACTTAATCTCTGCTTATCCACATTCTAATGTGTTGTCTACTTTGACTATACTGCATAATTCTCCTCCTCCTTCTCCCTTTTGTTTTCCCTGAGACATTAACATTTACAAAACCCTGGAATATTACATCTTTGGATATTTTGATTCTAGCAATTAAAGAATC